>NW_009619600.1:0-12187 GCF_000690535.1 Cariama cristata
GGCGTCGATGCACCCCTTCGCGAACCTGCCGTCACCTCAGCTTGCGGAGCCTGTCAGGGCTGTCGGTCTCCCGCCCGCCCCACCCCGGGGAAACCGGGTTTGACCTTGAAGCAAAGCGACGCGGTTTGAAACTGCTGCGCTTCCCTGTGACCGACCTTGTCCCGGCTGTGAAACCCAGCGGCTTCTTCCAGCGCGGAGTGCAGCCCCTCGCTGAGGGGGCAGAGGCGGCAGCAGGCACGGGGGCACGGCAGGGACGCTCCGACCGCTGCCCGAAACAAGGGCACAGAGAGCTTTGCTCGCTTGTGGGTGGAAGCGAGCTTGGGAACAGATGCAGTTTTAAGACTACTCGTTTAAATCTCTGAGTATGTGTAAATAGGTGCTTTTTTCAGAGCCGTGTTAGAGCCCCACTTTCATGAGAACGTGGCTTAAGTCACCTCCCAGACTTTTGTCAGTTTTCAGCTTGTGTGCTGTGCAAAAGGGTATGGCATCTTGAATTGATATCGCAAGAACATCTTAACGATACAATTGCGGCATACTTGCTTAAATCTGGTTGAATTGCTGTACAGGAACGGCCTCAAGTAGGCAGGCTGAAGTTTCTTTAGCTGACAAGCAGATTGACAAAACTAAACAAATAAAAATGGGCTCTTCTAATAAAGGTGGTTGAGCAACCTTTCACTTATAGCTGTTGTTCACTGTTCTACCTACATCTATTGCAACTGATGTTTGATGTTGAGCAAGCATGTAGGAGGACATCTGTTTATCTGGGAAACTTGGTCGTTGTTAAAGTAGCAGGAGATGGTGCAAGTCTGCGTGGAAGAGGGATTGTAATAGAAAGGCTCAGTAAGCCGAAGGGTTTGGTTGGCATTTGCAAAATCAAGTTGCATGGAAACAGTGGGGCACAAAGGTGAGTAAAATACAAGAAAAAAGAGAATATCCTTGAAGCAAAACAAAGAAAGGTCAGAGCAGGCTTCTATGTGGATTCCTTTTGAAAGTCTTGAGGATATCGTGTAAGCTTGATAGATGCATTTTAATGTTAATGTTTAGTTAATTGTACCAGAATTCATGTGAAGCATGTAAAAAACAGTAGTCTGCTTTGTAATTAGAAAACCAAACAAAAATCCAGAAGAGAACAGCTGCTTCTTAACACTACCACAGTTACTTACTGGAAGTATCTCTTTCCTTACTAAAGACTGAAAAGGTAACTGAAATGAACCTTTTCAGATGTATTTCATCCTAGTTCTAGTCTTGAAATAAGCTATATAAATAAGACTGTATTGCAAAAAAAAGAGCATTCCACAGGATTCTACCTTTGTGGGATGGGTTCTACCTTGTTACATACAAAGATACTTGCTTAATTTGTACTTCTGTTACTGGGTGCGTCATGAAGGGCTAAAGTCAGTTGCTCCATCTGGTTTGGCCTTTCAGTGCTGTTTCTTGCTCACTAGGAGATGAGTGTCTTAAGTTACTGAGTTTAAAATTTAGGTAACTGTCAATAGAAGACTGTAGTCTGTCTCCTCCATAGAAGAGATGGAGTGTATATACTTCAGAGCTGTTACCTCTTAACATTTCTTCCTGAAGGGCTCTTTCTTCCCCAGACTGCAGGACTCTATCCTGAAGAAAATTCCCTTCTTGCCTTGCTTATAGAACAAGTTTCCTCAAAGCTCTGAGACCATGGTATCTGTTCTAAAAATCAGCATCTAATCACTGCAGCAAAGCAAGGCTTTATAAGTGTGAAACTTGTTTGTGGGGAAATGATGAATTGAGATATTGTTTGTGATACCAGTGTTGTGCTTTAAATTGCTTGACCCTAAATAGGATAACTGAAACTACCCAAAGCGGTGAAATTGAGTGTTCCATTATTATGCCTTGGGGCAATCAAAACTTGCAGACATCTGTTGGAATAAGTAGCTTCAGTTTCAGCTTCATAACTTGAAAACATGAAAGAAAGCATAATGAATGTATGCTGCTTCTCTCAGGTGGATGTATCTGGCGTTAGAATTGCATTACATCATGGGTTAGCTTTTGGACCTTGCACAAAGAAACAAGATAAATTGCTTTTAAAGCTGTCATTAATAATTAATTGTTCTGCCAGTTTCACATTTGGCTTCTCTCAAGTGGTGATTAATAGGGATCTGAATGACTGTAAATCATGTAAATATAAATGTACCATAACCATGTCTTAATGCTTTAAAGTAAGCATAGTAAGAATGTAAGCTGTAGGTAGACTTTTCCTGCTTCCTGTAAAATGCAGCAGCAATATTAATTTAAAACTAACTGATTAGCATATGAAAGCTTGGTAGCTCTATGTATTGTGAACTTGAAGTTGCATTTTTTTTTCTATAGATCCTAAAAATGTTAGCTGTCACTTAGATAATACAACTTAAGCCACTAATAGTAGGCAACTGAGACCTCTTACTACCTAGCCTAATGATTTAAAGCAGTATTTTCTGAAAAACATCCAGTAAAACAGCTTTCCTCCTCTTCTGAGAGAGAAAACTTCTAGACAAGCTCAGGCATCTTCTTGTGGTAGAAGACCACAAGACTGAATTACTTTAGTCACATAATGAGTCCCGAAATCTGGTAATAGAAAAATAAGCATGGAGATTTGACATCTTCTGGGGCACTTCTAAAGTGTCTCTTCCTGATGACTCAGCAGTAATGCAAATGTAGTGTCTCTGTTAATGTAGATGGCTTTGAAATAGATGCATAGTTTATTCCTTGTAAAGCTTGAGCACTTACCGTTGATGTAAGCTCTCTAGGACCTTGGTTTTTGCTTGAAATGAACTTTAGAAGAGTTAATGTTGGTGGTATAACTAGAATTAGCTGATCTTCAATTCTCCTTATTAGTAAATCTTTAAACACAAGGACATAAGAACTTGAAAACATCCTCTACTAGTCTGTGCTAGAAACTGAAGGATGCTGTGCCTGCTGTCATCATCTTGTATGCTCTGAGAAGTGAGCAATCTAACCCTTTTGCAGAAGGGTCATACCCTTTCCACTTAGGGCATGGCGGTGCGGGGGAAGCAAGTGGTGACCGTTCATCTATATTTGCAGAATGATCTCTGGGCTATTTATATCCTCATTGGTAGTATGAGGAAAATGCAAAACTTTGGAAAAATAAATCTTTCCCGGTATAGCTTTTTTGGAATGAATTGTAGTAGCAATATAAGGTATTGATCAGCTGCTAGTTCCTCTTGTGATGTCTGGACACTTGCACAGAAACTGAGTGAGTAAATCCAACAACTGTTGTTGGAAATGTTAGTACAAAGTGTTCCCTTTGACAAAGGATTGAATGTAGTTCTTGGAAACTACTAACTTGGAATGGAGTCACTTCAGGAATAGATGCATGCACTTGCTACCGTATTCTTGCTCTTGGATATGGTGCATTTTTTGCAGCTGTATTGGCTGCAGAGCTTTGGGGCTGGATGCCTGCTTTTGGAAGTCTCTATGACCTTGATCTGCCCTCTTCTAGGAGTATAGTAACTGTTCCAGCCTCATGTGAATGTGAGGACAACCTTGCGAGACCTTACTCAGAGCTGCCTACTCTGTTAAAATAGCATCAGTTTGATTCTATTTTAGGCTTTCACTTGCCTGAAAACAACTTCCACTTTAAAAATGAAGGCTGACTTCTGGTGGCACAAAAACATTGTGCTAGGAGACACATTTGAACTTGTTTAGTTAAGGTTTTGTGAAAAAATTGAAGTGTGCACTTGTCCTGTGAACTTCAATTAACTATTGCTGCAGTTCAGTTAATAAGAAAACAGAAAACAAGTGGTTAGACTAGTCAAGGACAAGCTAATAAAGCATCTTGAACCAACCTGTGCCTTGCAGCAAAGACTCTGAAATGTACATCCAGTGAGATTTCCTAAGTAGACCTGACTATTCCCTTACCATAGCTATTTGTAAAAGAGGGCTCTAAGAATATGGAAATCAGTGTGAGAGAAGTGACTGTTACAAAGTGTTCTGCAGCTTGGGGCAGCGGTAGGCTTTTCATTAGTAGCTGGTTTCTTAAAAGTCGTAATTCGGAACTGAGTCCTATCAGTATCTTTGTTAGAAGGAGGATGTTTAAAAGTTCTGAAGTATTTTAAAAGGTATAGTAGCAAACAATCTTAAATATATGCTGTAGTCTAGGTTTTGTGCATAGATCATCAAGTCATTACATGGATTAGTACCTAGATGACCACTTAAATGAACCCTATACATGACTGGAGTGTAACTGCATGTTAGATCACTGAAAATGTGTTATAGCTCATGTTTGGTACAGCCACAGTTGGCCTGGCCTGAGCTTAGTGACAATAAGATCTCTGGCAACGTTTGCTTTGACCTACTTACGTAGGTGTGCAAAGAATTCCAAGTGACTTCTTCAAAGCTTCCACAGAATTGGAGCTGTTTAGCTTTGTCATGACAAACCTTGATGGCTTTTAGCATCCTTTTAAACTAGCTGGAGTGGGATCTTGGATGCTTTGAAGTCTAGGGGGGACGAATGTCTTCCACAGACCATAATGGGATTTTATCTTGCTAGGAAAAAGATACTTGAGCAGGAAACACTTGTCACAGTGACAGTGCTTGAGGGAAATGGGATTTTTTAATACTGTGACATTAATCAAGGTTACTGCCACAGCAGTTTCCTGACTTCTACCTATCTTCTGTTTGTGGTACACTTCTCTCTATGTTGTAAAAGAAACTAACACTTTTTTTCTTCTTTCTTGCATGTGCTTTTTGAATGGAAAACAATGATGGCCCACTCGAACAGTACGGTAAGAAAAGGGAGGGGACTTCTGGTTTCACGTTCTCCCTAACTTCAGTAACTTGCAGTCTTTTTGCCTCAGCACTGTGATGACCTTGCCCGCGTCTGAAGAGCATACTGCAAACCTCCAGGAGTGACGCAGTAGTAATATTTATTTGCAAGTCTGAAGTTAAGGTGACCAAACATTAGCTCCTTCAAAATGTCTTCTAGAGTAATCACTACAAGCTTAAAGGTGCTTCATTTTTTCCATACTCTGCTAAGGAGATTAGATCAATCCGGAGCCACTCTTCTGCATAGCAACAATACTGGTACATAACCAAACTACTTGGCTGATTTATTTATTTTTTTTTAACCAGCTTTGTCGGACAATATATGGTACCATGTAATTCTCACTACAGACTCTTCTGTCCTTCAGCCTTTCAGTTTGCTTCTGAAACTGGAAGTGGGTATTTTATGCCTGTTATATTGTGAGTCATAATGTTATGGGAGACTTGTTCTTCTGTGTAGACCAAAGACAAACTGTGTAGGAGTAGTTTAATTCTTGTATGTGGAAACTTCATAGGACTGCCTGCCTGAAGGCACTTAAAACTGGATAACCATCTCAAGTGAGAAGGTTCCAAATCTACCTCCTTGGTCAGCAGAGGAAGGTTGCTGCTGGCATGTGAACTGATGATTCTTCAGCTTGTGCAGCCTGAGCTTGAAGTGGTCTGTAGTCTGTACTGTGTTATTTGTTTATGTTCTAATGGCAGGTGAATACCAAGTTGACTTGATTTACTTTTCAACACAGAAGTCATCACTGAGACTCTCAAAGCTGTAATTGTTTCATAGATTCAAAAAATCAAGCTTAGAGCCCGAAAGACTTATTTTTCTGACACTGCAGTTGTTTAAATGAGAGTCCTGAAACAGCTGTAAAAAAACCTCACCAAGTACAAGTACTGCCTCGCCAGTTACGTTTTGCAATCTGCTTTAGTGTGGTGATGCTAACACAAGTTGTCTTGCTGTCTTACTGTGCAAATAATCATGGTTGTGACTAGATGTTTTTGATCCTCTTAATGTCCTTTAAAACTATTTAGTAGCTACATTAAAGCCTCTGAAATAACACCTTGTGTGCTGCTGTTTTCTGTGAATGTTCTTGTTCTGTTGCAACATTTCTTGCGTATAAGTGGTATTACAGGTACATTTTTTTACACTATCTAACCATGGCCTAACAGTGTAAATACCATGTAGCCATGTAACTCCTCTCGGTTATACCATGTTACCTCTGACGTGCTTGAGAGGCTTTAACCATTACAGATGTCAATTTTTCTATTGGTATGAATATAGTAAACAAATGCATGTATTGCACTCTTCAAAATACTCTTCTTATAAATCTGAGTTTAGACCAATGCACATTCTGTAGACACTTGCAGAAATACTACATTGTTCTGCATATTGCACTGAGGTTAAACTATCAAAACAGCATGTACAACTTAAACTCACTTTTTTCTATACTTTTTTTTAGTTGAGTTTCTTATATTGCAGCCTGAATCTGCAGGGACCAAGTGTGGCTTTTAATCTTACTGTAGTGTTACAAGCTAGTATCTAGACTAGCAAGAGTATCTTGGAACTAAAATTGCAAGAAACTTAAATATCCCCTGACAATTCCAAATCCTTGTAATATCTGCGGAGTTACAGTTAGGGGAAGTGTCAAAAGAATAGATATAGTTGGTATCTGCAAAGCTTTTTCTTGCAAGGTGCGTCTCTTTTGCCATATCTGGCCAAGTTACTGTTGAGCAGCCTTAGTTTCCCATTAGGAGAAGCTGATGCAAGTACTGCATGCATCTTCTGTGGGAAGAATTCTACTGAAGCCTTGTTACTCATAACAGTAGTGGAAATTGGACTTGTGACACTATTTTTCTCAGTTTGGAGTCTTCTAGACAATACCCATCAAACTGAGGTCTTGTCTGTTTTTCTGACTTGATTCTTTCCACTTCCTGTCCCTGTTTTTCTATCTGTGTACACACCTGTAGCTAACTGCTCTGCTGTCTGACTGAGCTTTAGGTAGTCACTAAGTTGTTTCAGTAATTGCAGATGAAGCTTTAGCTAACAATTTGATTTGGTTGCATGGCCCTGCTCTTTCAAAGAGATGGTGTAAGCACTTGGAAGAACATGCTTGCTGAGCATTTCTTCATCCTCAGCGTAACATGAAAACAGTTCCAGTTTTTCACTTCAGCAAGTCCTTGTGTTTTCATTACACTTTTGAGGAGACTTGTTTGAAAGATGAATGCTAATTCTCTGCACAGAGGGAGCTGTAAATCTGAGATTATATGAACATACCAATTAGACTACTTAATGATGGCTGAGATATAATTACACAAAACTGCATTTCAGTGGCCTTATAAGTAGTTCCTCTCCAGTCTGGAAGAAGATTCAGGATGGGTTCATCTTCCTTCCCTTCTGAAGACTAGATCTAGCTAAAAGAAGGGTTTAGCTTTTCTCCCTTATGTCAAAAGTAGTCCCTGTCTTAGCTTGGAATTTTACCCTTAACTCTGTCCTCTGAAGCTTTGTGTGGCTAAAGAAAACTATAACAGGAAGTCTATGTTTCTGTGTAACTTTATTCTCCTTTTCCCCCTTTACAGCACTTTTGGGGGCCAGTTGCCAACTGGGGACTTCCTGTTGCTGCTATTAATGACATGAAGAAATCTCCAGAAATCATCAGTGGCCGAATGACATTTGGTAAGATTTAGGACAAACTTCTTGCCGGTAAACTAACTACAGGACACAGATTCTGTCTTTGAAGCAGTGATATATTATTAGTTGCCTGCAAACTCATGATCAAAGCAGACATAGATATCAAATATCTTGTTATGTAACTTCAGAGGCCACTTAAAAATTGAGGTACTAAAAAGGTGCAGAGCTCTCTTTCAGAGATATTTCCAGTAATTGGGAAGGGAGAGAGAGGCAGGTCTTGAGTCAGCAGTTTTGATCACCAGACTCGCTCCTAAAGTATAATTCTTTTGGTATCTTATACTACTGCACGCAGTAGTTCAAAATGCATCTCTTTACCCAACTTTCTTTGTTGAATGAAGAACAATGATGCTTTGTGGTTAGTGTGAGACTTAAATTTATCAACACTGACAAAGTGACAAAATGGTAATGCTTGGTCTGCAGGGTGCAAAAAGCAGCTGAGGGAGATTAAGTCCTTGCAAAGCAGTTGGCTGTGAGAGGCTAGTGTGACTCCTGATGGAACAGTGTGAGAATTTCTTTTTAAATGCATAAGCAATGTTGTTATTCCAGCTTTTTTGGACATCTGTAGCTCTTGCCTAGATGTCTGTCTCTATTTTAAGGTCAAATTCTTCTCTAGGATCATAAACCTGGTAGCTTTAATTTATTAGCTTAATTTTGTCATTATGTCTCTTCCTTAACTCAGTTAATAACTTAATTTTGAGTAATTCTTCTTCCCTCAAGCGAAAAACCTTTGGCTCAAGGAAATTTATAGCCTCATATTCACTAGGTTCTGCTTAGAGTAATTCAGTCTGTAATCAGCTTCCTTGAGATGGAAGACCAGTTTGAATAGTCTCTGATATAGTGAAACTGTTTTGCAAATAGCGTTTTGGTGGCAGCTACCCAGCTGAGCAAAGTTGAGACACTTTTTTAATTTTTACGAGTATATATAGGGTGGTGTGTATACAAATTTTTTTCATCTTCTAGGTTCTGTACTTCAAAGGCTGTTTTCCTTGAACAATTAATTTCCTGATTATTTTTTCTTTAAGCCTGTCAGAACTTCACAAAACTAGTGACTTCTTGGGTTGTAATTTGCTGTATTTAAATGCACTTATGATAGGAGAGTAGATTAAAATTGTTTCTCACCTTACTGGAAAGCAGGTAACAAAGCTTTATGCTTCTGAATGTGATTTCATGGGGATGGAAACCTCCTTCTCTTAAAGTCCATTTTAAAATGTTCCCAGCAAGAACATATTTAAGTAACTAGTATGTTTTTTTAAATACTCTATCCTAGAAATTGTCAGAATAATTGTATAGGACAGGCTGTGTCTAACTGGGATTAACTCTTATTCTCTGGCTGAGATAGTTTACTACCTAAACTAAAAAGACTTCAGTTGCATCACAGGAAAGCATATGAGGAAAGTAAGTTTTTGTGGAAAGCTGTAGCGCTGTAGACTTTTCGTGCATAGCAAAAATGAGCACTTGTGTGTGTTGCTGCACTGGATCCTCAAAGTGGACACGCTGTAGGATTATTGGAAAACTCAAAAGCAGTGAGAAGCGCTGTACTTGTCATTACATTCCACTAGTATGACAATTATCCCTCAACAAAATGCAGGTACTAAAAATCTACTGATGATATTTCATATTTTGCAGCACTGTGTTGTTACTCCTTGACTTTCATGAGATTTGCCTACAAAGTGCAGCCAAGGAACTGGCTTCTTTTTGCATGCCACTTGACTAATGAAGTTGCACAACTCATTCAAGGAGGACGACTGATCAAATACAGGCAAGTCGCACATTAAAAAGGGGAAGTCATAAACTGATGGCTCTTAGAATACTCTGTTGGTGGCTTTTAACTGTGGTGCAATCCCCTGTGTGGGTTTTGAACTTGTTTAACTTCATTACCTTTTGCAAATCTATTAACAAGCTTGTTGTCAGGCTGAACTATGACGTGTTGCATTGCACCTCCTTTGAATCTTCTGAGGGGTGCACACAGAAAAGGCTGAAAACCCTTATGGTCATGGATGTAGACAGGGCTTTCAGCAGCTGCTGGCTATTTTGGGGTTTGTTTCCTGTATTATGTTCATTAGTCTGTATGTGTCCATCTCAGTAACTAACTCCTGAGATGGAAGCATCCATAAAACTCTGAAGGGGTTGTATGTCTGAAAGAGAAATCAAGCAAAACCTCTCTAAGCTGACTGTGGGGTAGATCTAACTGAGTGTGACTGGAGAACAAAGTGCAAGCGGTCTTGTTGTGTAGCAAGTAGTGCAGACACTGCCCCAAGCAATCCTGATGAGTCAGGATTATGGCTTTTTTCTCTTCTGCTCTGAGAAATCTGTGTGGAGCAATGGGAGGATGGAGCCTCCTGAACTCTAAATTAAAAAATGAGACTGAGCGAAACTGCAAGTCGACCTGCCTTTGCACAAATAACTGGCCAAATGTCCTTCATTCCTAAAGTTCTACTGTAAGTCCAGACTTTTTAATAGCAATTGCAATTCAATATTCACTCTTACAAAAGCTGTTCTTCTCTTGGCAGGATGGAGAAAAAGAACTAAATAGCTAACTTGAAATAAGCCAGGGAATGTGTTCATCCTGAATCACAACCAAGGAAGACTTGCCATCTACAGTTGCTGTGACAATTACGATGGGGATAAAACAGAAACAGCTGTTATGAATATGACCCCACCAAGAATTCTACTGATTTTTTTATCTTGCCTTTTAAAAAGTACTATTCAGCAATGTAAACCATTGCATTTAAAGTCTTGCTGCCTTACAGGTCCTTAGTAACTACACTTTTAATAAAGAGTTAGTCATCCAAATAACAAGCAATATTTGAGAACTAACTTTTTTATCTAACAGTCTACAAAAGTGGCCCATGATGGTTTGACAAAACTTGTTTTCAAGTCAACATGAACAGCGGTCAGTAAACAGAACTGTAGGTGGTATCATTGTTCTATGTATTAATGTATTCTTAAAAGCCATTTAACTTGGGTGCATTCATTCCTGTTCTATCTCTTTTTAACTTAAGCGGTGGCTTGCTAATCTACGAGAACAAATGAGTAGACAGGCAGCCTGGAAGTGACCAGCTATCCCTCTTCCCTTACTGCATGCCTTGTCTCAGTAAAGAGACTTCATTAACATACATTTTTTAAGTCGCACATTATTTAAAGAAGACTCGGAAAAGCAAAAGCATAGCACTGAATGAAGGAAGGCAACAAAATCTGATACTCTTCTTTAATTTCTAAATGGATTTTATTTTTTTCCTACTGTTTGAGTTGTTCTAGGTGTATGTAATCCTTATACAGGCAAAAACTTGACTTGTTTGGAGTCTAAGATCTGAAGGACATAAGGTGCCTTTCAGTAGTTCTTTGACGTCATTGGGAGAGTGGTTTTCCTGCATGACCTACCTGAAGTTACATTGCTGTAAAGATACAGATGACAAAGAATGTATATGATGGATTTTTTCAGTGCAGTGTTTTTGAACAATAAACATGTTCCAAATGGCAATAAATCCCTTCAACATTTTGAAGAGTTTTGATTATCATATTGTGATGCCAGATCCTGAAGTGGAATTTTAGTATGGAGTGACATTTTATTACTGTAACAACATGAAGCAAAAACAGGCTGGAAAATTAAATGGTATTATCCTTTGTATGTACTGAGTTTAGGCAAGGGTCCTCTGGCTCCTAACACTGAGCACTTCTTCCCTGCCCCCCAAGGAAAAGGGGCTGTGAGTATTCCTGAGTAGGCTTGAATTCAGGACTCTTGCTATGCAGCTGAGTAAATATTGCATATTGTCTTCTAGCAATCATAAGATGGTCAGTTAAAAGACTTGCTTTATTCCTAGGCTGATACTGTGTTCCCAATTGTGCGATGGTTAAATTTTGTAACAGGCATACAAGAAAGAGGCTTATAGGGCATGCCCCGCTGGATGGGTAAAACTAGTACTGACTGCTGCTCGTTGCTTTAGGAAAGTTAGTGCATGAAGCTGTCCCTTCAGTACTGCGGTCTTGTCACAAAAGTAGTTGTCATCTCTCCATCCCTATCTCCTGGAATAGAAGCAGCATTAAACTTTTGTATAAACAAGTAGTAAGATACAAGCAGATAAGGATAACCGATTATCTTAGCACCTTATAGTTTGTTATCTTATTTCTGGAGAGAAAATAACTTATAGGTAGGTTTGAACTTCATATGTATGAAATGTAGTGTTTCGGGCTCCTCTTGGGTAAAGCTTGCAATATGTGGAATACTCTAGCCTCACCTGGTGCTTTGATTGCTGTTCCTTAGCTGCTGATTGTCTTAACTTCCCTACCTAGGGAATACCATTTACAAGAGTTTTATCTTCTCTCACTTTCCTGGTAGCTGCCTGCACTATACTTTTTCTCATGTATTTCCTTCTACCTTTCTTTTTCCTTTCCTCATATCCATTCAGTGTGACAAGGCTCAAGTTCTTTCATACTGGAGTAGTCTGAGTGAATTGCAGGTGGAACGTGGGCTCTAACTTGTTTTGATGAGGCTTTAAACCGGTGATGCTTCTACCAAAAGGGGAAGGAGTGGAGCAAAGCATCTTTCATGGGACTTGAAGGGACAGGGCCCAGTCTGGGATGTTCCACAGCCTGTCACTCTGCCTACTGACAAAAAAAGTTTATATGGGCAGAGTGCCACCAAGTGGCTTGTGACCTGAGTCCTTCAGAGCATTCCTTATCAAGCCATTTACGTACCATTTCTTTGTTTAA
>NW_009619600.1:12220-13348 GCF_000690535.1 Cariama cristata
GGGGGGGAAAGAACCTTAAGGAGGAGAAATGAGAAATTATTGCAATAAATAATTGTATGGTTAATCTGCACCCTCTTCCTCTGGCACAAAATACTGAGACACATTGGCATATAATCATTTTGGGATGGTGCTGGCTGGCATAATCCAAAAAGAGAACATTTTAAAGAGACTGTGGAGACTTTTGTATTCTTGAATCTGAATACCTTAATGGAGCTAATGGCTTCATGGTTTCTTTCCCTGCATGGCTGTCCCCCTTCCCCTTCAGGTAGCATAGGATAAAAGAATGGGGCTATGCCAGCTTTGCTGATTAATAATAATCCAAAGTTAGACACCAGTATTTGCATTTGATTTATAAGACTATAGGGCTTGTCTCTAGATGCTGTTATTCTGGAACACCTGTTTGGTTTTAATTTCACAGCTTGCTTTAATCCTAACAACTCTTCAACTGTAAGATATGTCCTGCCACTAGAAGAAACCTGTGCTGCTCTGATCCCACGCAGTGTCCTGCATGAACTGCTCCCGTTCCACCCCAGTAAGACTGGGAACCGCACGGCCTTTCCTGTCTTGCTGCAGTGGCAGCTGCTGTCTTCTTTCATGTTTTCAGACAGAAAAGAATTTCTCACCTTTCTGAGCAAGTGCTGCTAGACTGCTGCTAAGGAATGCGACACCCTTAGGAATGCGAGTGGGAGACCAGCTAAGCTCGTGGTCGGTCTGTCTGTCATTCCCCCTTTCTGCCCAGTTTGAGATCTCTTGACCCACTTCTTCAAGGAGAAACTTGGACTATAACTTACTAGGGCATTAAAATAATTTACAATCTCTTCTGCTCTTGCAAGATTAAAGTGTCCTTGATCTGGAAGCTTGCTGATTCATGATTCAAATGTGGAGGTCAGTTGGTAGCATGGTAATAAATGGACGCAAAGTGCTAACCATAATTGTGGGGTCAGAAGAGAAGAAATTACTTACAAGGCTTCTTTAATGAGGGGAATAACAGCTACCTATAGTGAATTTTGTTCAATCTCCCACAGCTGTCTCGTGCTATATAATCATTTCAGCTAATACCGCCATGTATGGTATACTATTTTTTTTCATTTTGCTTTTATGATTTCTGAATGAAGAAGTGAGCTTTCC
>NW_009619600.1:13379-19966 GCF_000690535.1 Cariama cristata
TAAAACCAGCAGAAAACTCTTAGCCACAGTACTGCAAATACAGCCTGCCAGCTCTTGGAGAAAACACAGTCTTAGTAAAATGTAGTTCTCCATAGCAGTGTGGGTTATCTTTTGTTCTCAGTATAAAGCACAATGGTGCCATCTGAGCAAGGACAGCAATGTAGAGAACTGGGGAGGGAGAAAGGGACAAAAAAAGTTTTACTAAGTTTACAGAGTGAGAGAAGGCAGCAAGAAAGGGGGAGTTTGCTTCTTGGGACCAAGACAGGTTTTGACATAGAAGTAAAGTGTTTGGAAATTACAAGCTCTGATTGGGACAGAGCAGTCTTCCAACTACTCCAGTGCCTTCCCTGAGGCCTCACAGGAATGCTGATACACACTGTCTTATGGTCCAACTATGTAGAGCATCAAATATATTTATTGCAACTGTGTGTGTTTCCAGTGTACATGAACCTGTATTACACTGCCACAAGTGCAGATGCATGTTACTGCTTTACATGCCAGTTATATGGAAGTGAAGGGGATCACGAAGAGCAGGAATAAAAAAATGAGATAGAGAAGAATAATAAAAAACCTACCAGTGTGATATATTCGTTGGTGGGCTTAGCACAAAATTCTTTATAAATATGGCCTGTTTCTTGATGCTAATGTGACAGCCTACCGACAATATAAAATGATAATATAGGAAGGATTTGCAAGCACAGTTAACAGCTCTCTCAGGTCTTCAGCCTGTGTCTCACAAGGTACTTTGATCCTGTCTGCATTTGGGGAAGAACAGTGGTAACCGCCTAGTGTAATATGTCTGCAGTTCTGCTACTGTAGAGCTGGAGTATTTCTGCTGTCAGCTTATGCAGAGACTGAGAAGTTTATTCTGATTGAATAAGATGTTGCTGCAAGTTTCACTATCTTTGTAAAGTGGAAAAGCAAGAGTCTGATGTTCTAAAATGAAGCAATTTCTTTATTAAATAAATTGTGAATAAGTCTGTTGCTCCTCACCCAATCCCTTTCTGCTTTTGCTGATCTAATAACTGCCAGTGCGTTGCGTTCAGTCACTGTGGTAACCGCTTATAAATAACCAATGTCCATAGAATCAACTCAATAGCAACCAGAAGGCAGACATATTGGCTTCCCGGATAACCTGCTCTGAGCATCAGCACTGCGGTCCTCCTCCTTCAAGATCATCGCCTCTCTCTTTATCACATGGCCTAACCCTGACCATGATATTGCTCTCTTCTACTTTTTCTCCTTTTCCCTCCCTTCCCACCTTTTTTAACAGTAGGTTTCAAGTAACTATGGCAACAAGCCTGGGAATTTTCAGCTTATTCATTTCATCTGAAATCTGGGTCATGTCTTTCTCATTAAGTGAAACTATTGTATGGGGATAACTGGCCCAAACTCAGCCCTTGGTGCAAGAGAAAGCAGCGGCAATTACAGCAGCACTTGCAAGTACTTATGTGATGGCTGTATTTGGTCCACTGTGTAGAAAAAGGTAAAGGCACAAAGCACGCCACTTAAAATTTTGAAAGTATTTAATAATTTTGAAAGCGTTTAACCCATAACTTACCCAGGGGAGAAACATGCTGTAACTTGCTTTAATTAGTGCTGATTTATAGGTTGGTTGAAATAGTCTCATGTCATGCTTCTTGTCCTAGGGTATGTATTAACTGAAGGGATGCCTTCTCAGAGCAGTACTGAGTGATGTAAGTGATACTGATAGCCCCTCTCATTCTTTGAAGAGGACATCTGGGGGTGTGAAATCTTAAAGCTGCCTCCTGGCAGGACAAGATATTAATCTCCCCTAATCTGTCACTCTGCAGTCTGCCTGGATCTGAGATCACGACTTAAACACAGAAAGACCTCTAGATTTTAACTTGTACCAATGCCAAGGGAATAGCATGGTTGTCTCAAACATTCCTCTCTCACACGTTTGGATACACCATGTCTCCTTGCCCCTGGGATCACTTAAAATCCCAAGACAATTACTGTATTTCTTCATGGGGAAGCCGTGCAAAGCAGTGTGTATTTTTGTACACACTTGATGTTACGGGTCACCTGGAAGGAAAGCACAAAGCCAGCAGTGTCACTGGTAACCTCTCTAATACTTTGTTTTCTAAAAAAGCAGAACAATTTTTTGATCTTATTGCCTTATCAGCCAAAATTCATCAGCACAGAAATGCTGAACAACATAGGCTGTTTTTCATGGCAAGGTAATGACTGTCTCATGAGAGCGCAGAGAATTAAGAATTTCTGTTGAGCAGAGAAACTAGGAAAAATAGATTTGGGGTGATTATGCCAACTTTCTGCTCCAGAAAGTAGCAGGGAAGCAAACCCTTTGCCTTATTGAGGAGTGAAGCAGCCGTGGGTGCCAGCCGGGCAGCACAGCCCAGGCAGCAGCCAGCTGGAAGGAGGGGGCAGAGGTAGGATGCCAGCCGGCCCCCCGCACTGCTCGGGGCTCAGGCAGCCCGAGTTTGCAGTGCTCTTCTCTGCTTTACAGTGGCAAGACCGTGGACTTGTTCACACAGAAACAAAAGCACAGCTTCAGCTTGCTCTCTGCCAGGTGCTTATGTGCCTGTATTCCCTGTACAACCAGAAAGCCACCGGTAATCCAAGGCAGAGGCGAACACTCCTGCATAAAGTCATGCAGACCAGCAGGGTAGACCCGGATTTAAGTTGTCTGTATCTATCTATATCTATCTATAAATTGGGAGGGGAAAAAAAACAAAGACGACTTTTTTTTTTCCTTGTTTTTATATTTTGCTCTCAGATAAGCTTTGGAATTAGGATGTGTTTGTCACAAATCATGGGCAATACTTCAGTGCCATCAATTCTGGGGGCTACGTCTGAGCTTTTTGGACCTACTCTGTCTTTCCATTGCTTAAAGTAGGAATCTTACCATGCTCACTACACGTAGATTTTTGCAAAAGTAAATAGAAATTTTATATAAAGGCTGGTCCTGCCTATATTTAAGTTAAAAGAGGTAATGGTGAGGTTCATCACCCTAAGTCATCAGACTGAAACTTAGGTGTCTGGTCTGACCTAGTCATCCATGCTTCCTCTACAGTCACGAGAGAGCAGAAGGCAATCTCTCCCATACTAAAATAACTGCCTTAGATGAGAACTGTCCCCTGAAAGTGCCACTCTCTCTCTCTCTGGACTGTAGCAATCCAGAAAATTGCTCTAAATTTCAGCCTTAATTTTTTGGCTACCTCTAGATAAATTTAATAAAAGAAATTAAAATTCAAACCTTGAAGAAGGCAGCTGTGATTTTGAAAACCCAACAACTGCTCGTTGGAGGTAGCACAGGAGATGTGCCCCTATTACGAAGGTCTTGAGCAGATGATCAGGTGGGATCTAACATCTGCTTGGACATCTCTGAGTCCTGGGATTGCCGTGAGGGTGAGCCCAGAGGAGAACACGCTCTCTGGCATCATGCCGGATCCCCATGCCTGGACCTTGCAGAAGATTTTTGTGAAGGCACAACCAGCGCCCCTTCTCTGTCCTGCTCCCCACCGCAGCCTACTGCCGGTTGCACTTCAGCATCCAACTTGAACAAAAAGGTACTGCCTTTCTATAGATGCATGGGGGGCGGCGGGGGGGCAGGGCAAGCTGGGGAAGAAGAGGTGTGTGAGGCTTGTGGCATTGGTCTCAGAGCTATAGAGAGGTGACATACATCACTGGTAGCACCACAAAGACTGTTAGGTCTTTAAAAAAAAACGTTCCCTGGGGAACCGTGGTATGTAGCACCTACCGAAGGCAGAGTGCACGTACCCAGAGCCTGCCCCACATGAAGGACTAGGGTCCCAGCAAATGGTTAACTGCACATAGAATCGTTATGGTTGGAAGAGACCTCAAAGATCATCAAGTCCAACATCTTATGCATGGCCTCTGCATGGAGCTTCTGCTGCACAGTCCCTTCTCCTCCCCAAACACAGTGGGTTAGGGCTGATGGCACAGCAATGGTGTTGAACGTACAAATACTCTGGAAGCCATCAGCAGGTTGTGGGGGCATACTGGAAACTGGAGACAGCAGTCACTCGGGATAACGCTCTTTCCTGCTCCCTGTCTCCCCGTTCCCATGAAAAGGCGCATGATGGTAGCTCTCCCTCAGCTGCTTTGGGGAGGGGGGTCCTGCTCCTGAGGCTTCCTCTGGCCATGCACCAACACCTTGATGATCAAACATGGCATCTTGAGCAGTCAACCGAGCAGTCACTTGGGTTGGGGCTTTGTGGGAAGGCTATGGAGGTACAGAACGGTTTGCACAGTTTTGGTTTTAGTGGGAAGCCCAAAGATTTCAGCTGCAGGTTGTGTGTCGCTTGGGAGGAGGTGGGGAAGAGACTGCCGTGCTCTGACACGTTTGTTGTCATGTCACCATTTCCAGTGGAAGCATGAGCCCACAACATTTCTGTGGAACACAGGAACTAGTAAAACTGTGAGTAATTTTTGCCATCCCTCTGCCCAAGGAAATAGCAGTGAAGCAAACAAAACTCTTAGCATCATCCCGCCATGATGCATCATGCCAAGTACGCTGGATGCTGTACTCAAAAGGTGTCACTGACCACTTCCCGAGGTGCCTGATACATCAGGAAGTTCTCCCTCCTTCTCCATTCAGTGCAAAACCAACAAAGCTACTTTCGGCTCCCACCAGCTAATGCCGGCTCTGCTCTTTGCCCCCCATATCCAAATGCCTTGTGCTTCCAGCCATTCTGCTACTGCAGAAGTTAACAGGCTGTAGGGGAGAGAGCTTCCTGGGGTTCGAGCTGTGTGGATGTAGTCTGCCAGGCCCTGGTGGGCCAAATTCTTCAAAGCTTTACTTCCCCTGTTCCTCACAGGCAGAAGACAGGGTAGGGATGGGTCTGTCCTAGTACTCCCACCACCCTGCAGAAAATGGTGTCCTCAGGAAGCTGGGGGCTGTGGGATGACAGCCGTAAGCCACTGACAGCTTTGGCTTCTTCCTCCAGGATACGCAGGCATGCTTTCCTCTCTTCCATGGGGTCCTCTGATGAAGAAGGGAGGCCCTGGGGAAGCAGGAGGAGAGAGGAGGGACCCCATCACTGTAGGCACTGGCAGGATCCCCCAGGAAGCAGTTCTTGGTCTGGGGTAGCTGGAGGGGCATGGGAAGAGAGCTCCTGCCAGTAACCAGTTGCCTTCAGAGCCACCACCAAATGACACTCCCATGTTGGCACCTTTGGGCCAGCTGCAGAGGAGGAGGAGGTCACCAAGGACCTCCGCTCCCCACCTCCTGCCCCTGTCAACTGCAAAGCACCCAAGGGACCCAAGCCAAGCAGGTGGCAGCAAGATCCATATAGGATGCCATGACCAGCTGGGCCTCTCCCTTTCTCCTGGCAGCTGTGGGCATGGGGCCACCGGGCATGCCAGGTAGCAAGAAGGTGATTTTTACACATGTACACACACACGCGCACACATACACACACACACCCCCCCATCCCCATCCCTCTTCTCATTTCTCCTCCCCTGTTCAGAGGACCATGGTCATGTTGTTCCCTTACACACACTCCTCCCTGCTCAGGTCCTTGCAAGGTGTGGGCCATGCTGGCCAGCTCAGAGGGGTGACATTTTGCTGCTGTTTGACTACTTTCACACAGCCATGTCTGCAAGTGTTTCTCCAATCCCGAATTTTAGCTTTGGCCTAAAGCTTCCTGAGATGCCGATGGTCTGTCGTCAGGCTGGAAAGGTACAGTTTGTGTCCAAGTGTTTCACCTAAAAGCCAATGTGCAAGGCTTGTAGGAAACTCTTCCTCAGTGTGCGTGGGGAGGGGAACAGGGTGGGAACTCTCCTCCCACGGAGAGGAGGGAGGGAGGGGAAGGTTTCTGTTCTCAATGGCCTCACTGGGGGCTCTGCTGCCCTGGCTCTTATCAAGTTTCACTCACACAGCAGCAGGTTACCGAGCCCTTATCACTTATCTTCCTCTCCCATCCCACCCCACACTGCTGCCTGCCTCACTTTGCAGCCGAGCAGCAGGCAGGGCACACCCCGCCATCGCTGGATCCTTTTCTCCCAGCGCCAGCCCCATTCCCCCTGTACACCACCCAGGCCAGGGCTGTGGTGTGTTCATCTGAGGGCTGGTCACACAGCAGAGCCACATGCCAAGATGCAGGAATGGCCCCAAAGGGCATAGAGGGTCAGTGTCTGAACAGAGCAGGACAGGGTAGACACATGTGGAGCGACCATGCTTGAACGGAGGGGATGGTGGTTGCAGTGCCGCTGGGAACGAGCAGGCGAAGCAGCCAAGACACAGGGCAGCACGATGGCCTCCGCCATACCCCTTCTCCCAGGGGCAGAGGTTAGCAGACAACAGACCCATGTGGAAATCTCCACATTAACACGTGTGTTACTTTTCCCCGTGGAAGAAGGCCTTTACAGTTAATCCCATTTCTCTCTGCCCCACTCATTCGTAGCTGGAAAAGCACCTGGCTAGCTCGCAGGTGGTGCGCAGGGTGCAACAGGCACCCCTAATTCAAGGAGCGCCGAGGCTCTCTGCATTCGTGTTCGCAGCATGCCTGCTGTCTGGTAGCTGGATGACCAAATGCTCGGCCGACCTGCGCCCTGCCTGTGGGTTAAAGCAGGGACAG
>NW_009619600.1:20007-20321 GCF_000690535.1 Cariama cristata
GGGCCGCCCCTGCCAGTGCCCCAGGCCTCTCCCCAGCACCATCCTGCCCAAACTGCAGTTCTATCAGGGCCATGTTACTACTCTGTATCTACACAAAAGGCTTTATTTAACTACCAATTCGCGCTGCTGAGCTCATGCAAATCACGTTTCTGTGCCTACAGAAATAAACCAATGCCGCAGGGAGCGATGAAGCCGGATGATACCGAATTTTTCAGCTCTTCTTCCTCCCCAGCGCCTCCAGGGAGGCCTGCACAGGCGACCACCTCGCCTCCACCTGCGTGACAAGGCGCGACAGCCCACACGGGCTCCCCGGG
>NW_009619601.1:0-1594 GCF_000690535.1 Cariama cristata
GTGTTCAGCGTGCTGACGGCTCTCTCCTCCTTCCAGGACAGCCGAGGGGATCGAAGGCCAGCACCCTGCACCCAGCCCCTGCCCCGCGTGGACGCCTCGGTGCCTTCCCGGCTCTCCGGTTAGCAGGGTGTGCGGCGCAGCAGCACCCAGGCCATGACCAGCCGAGGAGCCGCCAGGCCAAATGGGCAGTCCCAAGCCAGTAAAATCTGTCAGTTCAAGCTGGTGCTGCTGGGCGAGTCGGCGGTGGGGAAATCCAGCCTGGTGCTGCGCTTCGTCAAGGGCCAGTTCCACGAGTACCAGGAGAGCACCATCGGCGGTGAGTCGGCAACAGATGCCCGTCATGGGTACTCCCGCACCCTCGAGTAACGCTCTCGGGCGCCCGCAGCCCCATCACCACGGCTTTGCCTTGTGCCGGGTTTATTTCCCATTAAACACAAGCCCCCGCCAGGCTCCGAGCCCTTGCCCTGCGGTCATGGTACGTGGACTGGGTGCGTGAGTGCTTGGCAGCTGGTGGTCCGTGGGTGGGTGGTGGTGCCTCGGTGAATCTGGTGGTCCCTGGGCCGCAGTCGGTGCAGGAGCCCTTGCTGATCCCCTGATAAACATGCTGCTTGTGCGGAGCAGATGGGATTTTTTTGTCAGCAAGCTGAGCTCGATGTGACTAACGGGCTGGGCTAACGGGGTCCTGGAGCCGACTGCGGCGCCAGACAAGGGGTGTGGGGAGGGTTCCCCACTGCCCGTTAGGTACCTGCCTGCAGCAGGGGTGACTGATGCGATACTAACGCCATCTTTTCTCCCGACAGCGGCGTTCCTTACACAGTCCGTCTGCCTGGATGACACAACGGTAAAGTTTGAGATCTGGGATACGGCTGGCCAGGAGAGATACCACAGTCTGGCCCCGATGTACTACCGGGGGGCACAAGCTGCCATCGTGGTCTATGATATCACCAACCAGGTAGGGTCCCTCTCGGCACTCCTCGGCTGCCAGGCACCAGGCACCTCTGTTAAACTGCCCCAGAGCGAAGGCCTGTGCAGCTCAGGGGGTGCTCATGGCTGCGGGTGTCTCCCAGGGGCCATCTCCTCGCAGGGAGGTGGGGGTGGCTCTTGCCGTGGCGGGGATCCCTCTAAGACGCCCACCTTGCAGCACAGCGGTGGGACGAGCCTTGAGTTCCCACCTCTGCTCCTAGGAAACGTTTGCACGGGCGAAGACATGGGTGAAGGAGCTACAGAGACAAGCCAGCCCCAGCATTGTCATCGCCCTCGCGGGCAACAAGGCTGACCTGGCCAGCAAACGCATGGTGGAATACGAAGTAAGTGTCAGGCTGGCGTGAGCTCCCCTGCCCGTCCCTGTCCCCTCTTGGCATTGCCGCGGGAGATGTGCCGGGGCTTCAGCTGCCAGACCCTCACCTGACTGCTCATGTCTCTTGCAGGAGGCGCAGGCTTACGCAGATGACAACAGCCTATTGTTCATGGAGACGTCGGCCAAGACGGCGATGAATGTGAACGATCTCTTCTTGGCCATCGGTGAGGCTTGGAAAGCGGCTGGGGGACAAGGGTGGGTTTAGGGGAGGGTCTGCCCGGGGTGCAGCTTCCGCTC
>NW_009619601.1:1625-3217 GCF_000690535.1 Cariama cristata
GGGAGGCTGAGCAGAGCTGGTGTCTGTCCTGCCCTCTGGTGAGCATGGCTCCTTAAGCCCAGCAGTGGCTCTGCCACGGGCTGCAGTGCTGCTACTGGGGCTTGGCACCGAGGCTGACGCTCGGTGCGAGAGCAGCTCAAGGGCAAACTGCCCTTTCTCCCTGGGGAAGTGCCCGGCAGGCGCGTAGGCCTTGCTGGTGTGGCCGGGATGGCTTCAGGGTCCCCGCGGCACTCCAGGGGGGGTCGGGCCAGGTCCCTCGGCCTGCCCCGAAGCCCGCAGCAGTGGGGGCTGTGCCACAGAGCGAGCTCCCGTCCCACTCCCACCACCACCGCCGTCTCGCCCGTCTTCCCCTCCAGCCAAGAAGCTGCCAAAGAGTGAGCCCCAGAGCACGAGCGGAGCGGCGGGCAGGAGCAGAGGTGTGGACCTGCATGAGCAGAGCCAGCAGAACAAGAACCAGTGTTGTAGCAACTAAAGGGCGGCCTCCGCCAGCGCCCGCACGAGAGGAAGAGCTAAGATATAACCTCCATCCCCGTCCGCCACACCTCACCTCCATAACGGCACACCGAGAAACCCGTCTGAACCAAAACCCTCCCGAGAGCTCCCTCTAACTGCACTTTTTAATGCTTCAAAACCACCACCAGACACCCATTCCTACCATCCCGAAGGCAGTGGAACTAGATCAGCCGGGGACTTAACTTCCAAAAAAAAAAAAGAAACTCTTCTTCACTTTGTATTATAGGTGCAAATAGCGACCTAATATTCTGATTTCTCCCTCCATCTTCCTCCCTCTCCCACCTCCCTCTCTGCTTGGGTAAATCTGGGTTCCCGTTAACGTCTCTCCTTCCACCCTCCCCGTAGAGCTGGAGCGGGGAGAGACCCGAGGAGGTGGCAGCATTGGCCTCGGAGGTTCGCGTTGTGGCGAGCCAGCTGGAACCAGAGACCTCCGGAAAACACGGGATTTTCCCTAGGGGGTCTGTCACGGATTTCTTTTTTTTCTTTTTTTTTTTCCCCTCCTGTTTCTTCCGTTTGGCTGTTGGGGGGAAGGAAAGCTGCAGTGTCCTTAATTTCTTCCTAGGTGGCCTTTTTTGCTGGAGGATTGGAAGTGCCTGGGGACTTTTTATAGGGGAAGGGGGGAAGCGGGGCGACCACCGGACCCCGATCGCCGTGAAACCACCACAGGCGACCCTTCCCCATTGCTCCCACCTTCACTCACAGAGCTGTCACACCAGTGATCCCGACACGGTTGGGGTGTGAGTGGCCACGCTGGCGGTGCCGAACCCACCAATCTCTTGTTCCGTGGTTTGTCCCTGGCTGGTGGCGGGCGAGGGACGTCTCTGGTTTGCACTTTAGTTGTGGAAATGTCCCGTTAAGTTGCACCTTGGTTTTTTTTTCTTATCCTGTTGGGTCTGAGCCCTCAAGTGGCGGAGGGGGAAGGAGGCACCGTGCTGATTTAGTTTTGCTTCTGCTTTCCCTAAGGAGCTTTTTTGGCTGGAGAAACCTTTGGTTGCGGCGCAGCCACACTTGGGAGAGTCGGGACGTCACCAGGTGCTGTCGGTCGGTCCCAGCAATGGAGTGGAAGGGTCCCATGGAGA
>NW_009619602.1:0-2492 GCF_000690535.1 Cariama cristata
GTGTGTGGGTGGCAGCGGTGCCAGGTCAAGCTGTGGGGTGATCCTGTGGGCTGGCACAGGGCAGGGGGGTCCTGCTGGGTGCCCCTCGGCAGCACTGTGAGTGTTGAATGAGGAGAGCTGCTGTGCTGGGGACAGGTTGGGCAGAGGTGTCCATGTGTACTGCCCAGCAATGGGGGCACGGGCGAGGCTCGGTGACAAACTTCCCTGGGCCCTCCCTGGGGCCCGGATGTGGCCATGGGGGGGGCTGCGTCCCTAGGGACTGGGTGGCTCTCGTGCAGGGAGCTCCGAGAGCATCAGCAGCCCCAAAAACCCTGCCAGCCGGTGTCAGCACCCCAGGGTGACACAGCTTGGAGATCCTGGGCAGGGAGATGGGTGCCTGCCAAGAGCAGGCAAGGCTGGGGGTGAAGCAGGGCACCCAGTGCCCACCAGCCAAGGGGTGGAGAACAGGGTGGGAGAACAGAGGGGATGTGGAAAGCCTCTCCCTGTGGAGAGGACTTGGTGTTGGGGACAGATGGGATGTGGGAGCGCAGCGGCACCAGTCACCAGCAGTGTTGGTGCGGCCATGCTGGCTCTGCCCCTCGCAATGGGCAGAGGGTGCCTGCAGCTTTGTGGGTGCTCTGCTCTCCCTGCGGTGCCGCAAAGCCCTGGCTCTTCCCGGCCCCCCATAGCTCTGCCGCCCCAGCAGCCTCCCCACGCACCCACGCTCTCCTCGCAGAGGAGGAATAATTCGGAGAAACCATGGCAACCCCGGGTGGCACTGGGGATGCCAGCACCACACTCTCCCTGGGTCCCCCACCACCACGGCCTCATGCTGCTCCCCCGGCTGGGGGTAGGGGGGACGTACCAGTGCCCATGGGACGTGGTGCCCACATCCCCCCTCACTGGGCTACAATTTGGTTTGGCTCAGCAGGGCTGTTGCTTCAGGGGTCTCTCGAGATGCACGATGTCCCCCCCCATGACCCTGGTAGCCACCCCTCTGCCATGGCTGGGGGTTTCCCAGGACCCTCACATGCCTCTCTTGTTTTGCAGTGCTGGGATGGAGCCACCACGGGACCCTCAGCCAGCTCAGCCCACCCACTCCCTCCCTGCTGCTACCAGACCAGGTAGGACCCTGGCCTGTGGTTCCCTGCCCACCAGCCTCCCCGACACCATGGGGATGGGCTTCCCAATGCCGCTGTCAGCATCGCTGTGGTGTGGGGTGCTGCCTTCCTGGATCCAGCCCAGCTCCCAAGCGTTGCAATGCAGCAGGGCCAATGCTGAGCCACCGCTACGGGGGCGAACCCGCTCCCCGAGCCCCAGGGGCACCAGGATCCCCATCTCCTCCTGGCATCAAGCTCTCCCCAGCCCACCCCAGGGACAGACACCCCAACCCCACTGGCTTCACCTCAGCTCTGGCAGCTGGTTCCCCCCCAGCTTTGGGGTGAGACAGGGCTTTATCTGGGTAATGAGGGGGGACCCAAGCCCCGCTCCCCATCTCTGCATAGTCGATACTGCTTCTTGCCAAATA
Source organism: Cariama cristata (assembly GCF_000690535.1). Lineage (NCBI taxonomy): Eukaryota > Metazoa > Chordata > Aves > Cariamiformes > Cariamidae > Cariama > Cariama cristata. Next base: position 1,508 of record NW_009619602.1, read on the forward strand.
AAGTCTATTCCTTTCCTCCCAGAAATACCCTCCCTGTGGTCCTCTGCTGCTGTTTAAAGCCAAATGCCTTTTGCTGGCCTTTGCCACGCAACTTTAGTGTATTGTGGCGCAGTCGGTGTCCCCCTGCCCTGGCCTGCTGGCCAAAAAAACCAAACCCTCATAGGACGTGATGAGCATTAAAGCCAGCTGGGTATCCCCGCCATGGGCAAAGCCGGTTGCCACAACCCACCAGGTCCTGCGGTCAAACCACCTCATCTGCTCCCCTGGTCGCTCTGGGAGGGAGCTTGGGCCTTGTCACACAGCTGTGTCACGCATGTGGCTGGGGACTCTGCCCACCCCGGACACCTCATGCAGCATTGTCCTGGAGCAGGTGGGGTGCACGGTGCTGGTGTACAGTGGGTGCCAGACCTCGTGTCCCATGAGAGCTGCAGCTGCCATCCTGCTCGCTCTCCAGCCTGGGAGATGTGCCACGGCCACAGGATGCGGGAGAGGACAAAGCCAGCGGGTGCTGAGCCAGCTGGAGGGTGCGGAACTCCTCTGGCATGGGGTTATTGCGGAGGGACCCTGGTCTGTCCTGCTTGGAGTCGTGGGAAGTGATGGAGGAGCCGCTGCTGGCACGCAGGTTGGGGCATCCACTGCAGCACCCCTCTGCCAGTCCCTGGTGCCACCCATGCCGATCCAGATGAGCACCACGGAGCGATGTGGCTGCAAGCAGCCGGCACTGTTGGCACCTCACCAACAGTGGATGTTCGTGGGCCATGGTGGGTGCAGATGCCACAAGGAGGGGGTACGGCTCCTGCCTCCCCCACCACGGAGCCCCAGAACTGTATGGGCTTTCCAGCCACAATGGTGGGTGCTCATGGTCCCCATCCCTGGTGATGTTCCCGCCTGCGCTGCCTACAATGCCAGTGCTGGGTACAGCATGTGCTGGGATGTGGGTGCACATGGTCCCAGGAGACCCCGTAGCCACTCGGATACCCACCGC
>NW_009619602.1:2523-2902 GCF_000690535.1 Cariama cristata
GGTGGGGGCAAATCTTGTGTCCCCCATCCACTATGGAAACCCCTGGTATTGAATCCCCCCAGCCCCGGGCAGAGCTGCTGTTTCCGATGATGCTGCAAGAAGGTCCCCGTGTCCTGCACCCCAGGAGCAGGGACACAGCGGTCAGTGGCCTCCTCTCCCTGCAGTGAGCTGGCACCCCTCCCTGGCTGCTCCATGGTGCCCACTGCACCCATGGGTGCCCTGCCATCTGCTCTGTTATTTGCACCCCGGATTTGGAGCCTTTTTCCAGCTTCTTCCCCCAGTCGGGATCCAACTTAGCAGTGGTGGAGGCTGCGGTGCCCCTGAACACTCATTTCTGAAGAGGTGGCCAAAATCCCGCCTCGAGCCAAGAGCTGTGGGG
>NW_009619603.1:0-562 GCF_000690535.1 Cariama cristata
CTGCTACCCGCGGACCTGCCGAGTCCTGACCTTGGCTCACCCCCTCCTGCAACAGGCAGATGCAACCCCCACCGTGCCTCAGTTTACCCTCTGCCAAACGCCTCTCCTCCCAGATGTCTCCGTTGAGGAGGAGAGGTAGACGCCTGGGACACAGGGCCGTGGGAGTCACGGGGAGGTCTGTCCAGCCAGCCCCCCAGCCGGGACGTACCCTGCTCTCTCCCTCCAGCTGAGCACCAGGATGCTTTCCTGAAAAGAGACATGCCCCAAGCCCCTGCCCTGCCCGGTGGGGCCGTCTCCATCGCCGTGGGAGTAAATCTGAGCTCTGGGGAAGGCTGAGGAATTTCTAGCCCGGCCACCTGGGGCTCACTCCCATCCTGCTCCGGCAGCCCTTTCCCCTCCGTCAGCGCCTGCCATGTGTGCCCCAGTGCTGCCTCCTCCTCCTGGCTAATCCCTCACTCCATAAATCATGCCCCACGCCCCGAGCTGCCCCATGGGGCTGGGGGCTACCAGCTTGTTTCAGGTAGCCAAGACATCGCCTGGATGGGTTGTCCCCAACCCTTCC
>NW_009619603.1:619-905 GCF_000690535.1 Cariama cristata
CCCCCCCATGTTGGTGTCTCCCCGCTTTAGCAGCAGCAGCACCGTCACCTCCCAGCTCCTCACACCCCCATCCCAGGGCACCAATAAACGCCCTCACCCACAACTGCACTGGGAATTTGTTCCTGCTATTTGCCTCCTGCCTCCCAAACAAGTTTGGTGCCACATCAGGGTCCCCTGGCTCTCAGCATCTCATCCTGCCAACGCTGCGGCATCCCAGGCCGTCCCCTGCCTCCCCCCCACCCAGCACCGGCTCTCAGCCCTGCAGGACATCCAAGGATCGGTCCTG
>NW_009619603.1:1075-1322 GCF_000690535.1 Cariama cristata
GCAAAGCTGGCTGAGGCTTAAAATTGCAACCCTGGGAGCTGGAAAACATGTTTTCTCTGGGTTTGTGGCTCAGGTGAACGCTGCTGGCTCCAGGTGATTCATCCCAATTTAATTTCCCCACTTGCTTTGGCACCGCTGCATGCCTCTCAGCCCCTGACAGTGACTCCCCAAGATGACGAGCCCCCGGGTTGTTTGTCTCCTCCATCCGTTCCGTGGTGGAGCGGGATATTAAGTAAATCACATCGTT
>NW_009619603.1:1350-1590 GCF_000690535.1 Cariama cristata
CCACCTCACTCCCACGCTCCAGCCTGGGGCTGCCTGCCTGCCCGCAGCCTCAGCCACTTTGATCCCTGCCCTGAGGGATCATCTCCATCCCCCATGGCATGCCTGGACATCCCACCCCTGAAAAAAAAATGACCCCCTGGGAAACAACCGGGATAGACGGATTGGGATCCGGTCCCTTTGCTGGGTGTCACGCCATGTCCCAAGCGAGCTCTGCTTCCAAACCTCACTGCCTCCCACGCA
>NW_009619604.1:0-403 GCF_000690535.1 Cariama cristata
CCTCACCGGAGCCTCCCTCCTCCCCCCCGGCACGTACCTGTGTGGACCCGGTAGTGGGTCTCCAGCTGGTGCTTGAGGCTGAACTTCTTGCCGCAGCCGTTGCACTCGTAGGGCTTCTCGCCGGTGTGGATGCGCTTGTGGCCCTTCAGCGTGCTCTCGTCCCGGAAGCAGCTGCCGCAGAACTCGCACTCGTAGGGGTGGTCGCCTGCAAGCACACGTGTGCGTCAGAGCCACCACCACGGCCGCCGTGCTGTGCCAAAGCTAGCTCCCCAGCCTGGATTTACCCCCGGCCCCCACCACTGCCGCCATCCCAGGGGACGGAGCATCCCAGCCACCCTGGCATGGCATGGCATGGCACAGCATGCCGGTCCCCAGGCGGAGGGGATGCTTGGGTCCGCAGCAG
>NW_009619604.1:462-1842 GCF_000690535.1 Cariama cristata
GGTGCAGACCCGGCCCCGGGCGTCTCCTGCGCTCCAGACCGGGCGGCTGATAAATGAACTCGGGTTCGGCACCAAAGGCAGGATGATTTGAAGGAAAGGTGAGGGCTTCAGCTACTTATTTATTACAGCCGCGAAGGCAAGGACAATAAAGATAGATTGATCGTCCGAGACTTTGTTCATGAATATTTAAATATTACTGATTTGTCTTGTCACTGTAATTACAATTTCTCTGTGCCGCATATCCTACAAGCACAGTTTATGGTAAAGAATGGCGAACTGTATTTCACTTGTCCTGCTGCAGATGTGCGGAGCTGCCAAGCGTGTAATGTTCCCCGCATTTCATACATTTTCTTCAGCTGTGAAGGCTTAAGTCATCCACAATGACCTACGTTTTTTCATTATCCCCGTGTCAAACTGCACTCGTGCCTGGGCATAAATTGTCCTTCTTGTTATATACTCACATGCCTGCGCTTTCTCTTCCTCTTTAAAATGATATTTTACTCTCTCTCCCCGTGTGCCGCAGCCGAGACCTGCGGCCCCTCGCCCCCACCCGCGGCTGCTGGCTGGGCACCGGAGGAGGAGGAGGGTGCTCCGGGTACGTTCCGGAACCCCCCTCCAAAGGCGAGGCAGGCAGTGCCGGATGGCAGCTGCCTTTCACCTCCCCGTGCCAAATCCCAAATTATCACCTTGGTTTTCAATCCTACAGTTGACAACAGCGATTTTGCAGCCTGAGGAAGGCAGCGTTTCCATGTGCTCAGTTTTTAGGAGAAGCCATGTAAACGGGAGCTGGGGCCCCCGGAGCGCTCCAGCCCCGGAAGGAGTGCGAGCATCCTGCATCCGCGCCGGATGAAACCACGCAGCGCGACTGAACGCCCCTAAAGCACCGATAATCCCGGTGTTTTTTCACAGCCAGGAGCTGCTGAAGCAGCAGAGGGTGGGGTGGGATGCGGCCCGACCCGCAGCCCAGGTCACCGGATTACCGGCTATAAATAGCTCCAGCGCTCGGCATTAACGTGCTTATCATCAGCGCGCACTGCCCGTTTCCCACCTCGGGACCCCGAGCCCAAGCAAGCCCAAGCACACGCGTGGGTCCAGCCCCAGCCCGGATGGAACCCCCCCCTCCCGTCACGCTGCCCACACGTCCCTCCAGCAGCCACTTCTGCGTCCCCTTTTGAGGCTGTGTGCGTGCACGTTGCTCAACAGGAGAAAGGAGAAGGGGTATCCCCACTTGGCACGCGTTTTGCTCCCGCCAGCAACAAAAGCGCAGCCGAGGAGGGTGCACGAGCCTCCAACTTGTGCGAGCAAAGGACAGGCGAGGAGCGCTTCATCCCCTGGTCCTGCCCGGGGATGCTGGTAGAGGAGCTGAGGACACGGCGCGGG
>NW_009619604.1:1989-2258 GCF_000690535.1 Cariama cristata
GTGCATCTCCCGCCCGTAAGCCGATGAGGCGGGTATGATCGCACATCCCCTAAGAAGGTCACATGTCACCTTATACCGGATCAACTTATTACAGGCGGCTTTTTTTTTTCTTTTCTTTTTCCCTGTTTCATTTTGTAAATCCGAACAACTTCAACTGCAGTCGCCTCGACACTTTTACGACAATTTCACCTTTCTTCCTCCCCCCTCCCCTTTTTTTTTTTTTTAACACATTGGGGATGAGGACGCCCCAACCGACCCCGCCGCGGATC
>NW_009619604.1:2990-3261 GCF_000690535.1 Cariama cristata
CGCGTGCCACAGCCGGTAAAAACCCCCCCACCCCAGGTACTTGTACGCCGTCAGTGACAGTATCAGACCTTTGTGTTATTAAACAATTTGTTTTTGTTTATGCATAGCTGATTGTTCAGAACCTATGAGTCAGTGCAAATTGTGTTACGCGGGGAGATTAAGCAAATAAATGCTAGCTTTTTGGAGACATTAAAATGTGAGGACTATGGAAATAAAATTATCCAGAAAATTGTATTAGCAATTCATTAGCGGCGGCAAGATGTTCAAGGTA
>NW_009619605.1:0-202 GCF_000690535.1 Cariama cristata
AAGATCGTGGACAAGAGCAGCAAGGGCAAACACGTCAAGGTCTCCAACTCGGGACGCTTCAAGGAGAAGAAGAAAGTGCGGGCGACGCTGGCTGAGAACCCCAACCTCTGTGCTGCCGGTGAGCGGGAGGAGAAATGACCCGGCCGGTTGCCACCCTCCGGCCACCAGCACCGGCTGGCCCGGCCGGGTCAGCGCCGTCCCT
>NW_009619605.1:286-516 GCF_000690535.1 Cariama cristata
GGGCTCGCAGCACCCCAGGGGCAGAAGGCGAACTGAGGAGCAGAACCAGGCTCAGCCCGTGGGCACGGGGAGCCCCCTGAGCCTGACTGGTTCACACTGGGATGAGGACGCTCGCCCCAGCTTGGTCACTTGCCGCGGACTACCAGAGTCCATCGTTCACCCAGCTCTGCCCCGAGCACGATGGCCCCGATCCCCTCCTGACCGTCACTCCTGCGGGGGTGAGACCAGGG
>NW_009619605.1:610-882 GCF_000690535.1 Cariama cristata
GACACATCCCTGCCCTGAGGGAACGACCCTGCAGGCAAAGTCCCCCCCGAGCTGCCTCCATGGGGACCGTGAGGGCTCCGGGCTTCCCAGGAGGAGGCACATTCCCGCTCGCATCTGGGAATCGCTCCCTGCTCCAGGAAGGGGAGAACCGACCCCGGGGGTACACACCACAGCCCATCTCACAGCCCCGGTCGTTGGGTTGTTGGAAGCTGAGACTTTACTCAGCACTCGCGACTGCTGATAATTAACTGTTGTTAATAAACCAGGTCTGG
>NW_009619606.1:0-620 GCF_000690535.1 Cariama cristata
GCTTCCCAGGGAGCCCAGCCCAGCCCCTGGGCACCCACCACCCCGCAGGACGTCAGGAGGGGACAGTGGGGCCCTGCTGGCAGAGAGGAGTGGCCCCAGCAGCCGGGTTCCAGGCACAGCCCGGAATTCTGGCTGGAAAAAAAAAAACCTGGGAGCTACAGCGACAGGTCACAGGGCACAAGCTGGCCTCCCACGACTCTGTCACACCTCCCAGCAGGGAATGACCCAGCAGAGCCCCCCACTGCCAGCCCCACAGCTGTGCCACCGGCCCCAGCACCTGTCAGACAGCTTGGGAAAGGGGAGAGCTGCACAACGCAAAAAAAATAGCTCTGCTCTGAGCCACCCAGAAACACCCGCCAAGAGAGAAACACCCGCCCAGAAACACTCGCTGAAAGAGAAACACCTGCTGAAAAACATCCACCGAGAGAGAAACACCTGCCAAGAGAGCTGGCAACCAGGTTAGGTGTGTCCGAACGCTGGGAGCCTGGTCTAACCCCAGGCAGGACCTTTGGGGCTGGGGCATCACCATGCGCAGGCAGAGGAGTACCGAGCAGGGGACCCACACGGGGTGAGGGGGCAGCACCAGGCGAGTGCACAGCCAGGACTTAACGGAGACGCTT
>NW_009619606.1:691-1080 GCF_000690535.1 Cariama cristata
CGAGACATGTTCAGAAGGAGTACAGGCGTTCGGGGTCACCTTCCACTTTTGTTCCTCCCCCTTGCAACCACAGGGGAGTGCCTGAGGCAGTCGGAAGGAGCTGGGATACAGGGTAGCATCCCTCTGCTCTCCCAGGCACGCTGTTCACTCTGACACAGTACCCTGCAGCCTGCACTGGCCAGAGCTGAGGGGCCTGTACTTACCTGCGGGAGGCAAGGGACGGGCAGGCAGCGTGGCAGGCTGGGGGAGCGGCACATCCGAAAAGAGAATGCTGGCTAAGTCCTGCAGGAGAGAGAGGAGCATGGGCAGAGAGCTGGGGAGCACCAGGCACCCCGGCCAGGCCCTGACGCAGGGGTCTGGGCAGCAGACCTGCCCTGCTGCTCCAGGCA
>NW_009619607.1:0-5908 GCF_000690535.1 Cariama cristata
CCCGCTCCCTGCTCCCGGGCCGTGGGCATCACGCGCTGACAGGCAAACTTTGGCTTTTACATGTTCCCGTCTCCCGCTTGCCGCGGGTCTCTCCCCTGTCTCATCCGACGCCGGAGCTGTTGCCACCTTTCCCAGAGACGGTCTCGTGTCTCACATCTTCTGTTCGCACTCGCAGCATCTATCATCTGCAGCCTTGCTGCCGTAACTTCTTTTGGCATATGTCAGGTCACCATTTATTTCTACATTTTATTTTTTTCGCAGAACATCCCACACGCTGCGATCAGTACTGCTGATTCATAAACCCCCTGCAACCTCTCTGTAGCTATTTTTCTAAGCAGGTCAGGAGGCGATGTTGGAGCTAACCCTGCCTCTCCGCAGCCGAACAGGGGCTGCTTTCCCCGGCCCTTTGGTGAGCTGACATGCAGTTGTTCTTAGCTTAGCTGTCACATCTGGTTTTATTCACACATCTGGCAAAAGACAGCCATTACATATATTTTCCAGCTCTCCTAAATGTTCCTGCCTTGCATCCAGACGGAGGAAGGATGAGGTCACGCAGGAACATCGCTCTCTGACAGCTCCTTGATGGCTCTATGCACAGAGGCACCAGTCTCAGGCATTCCCCTCTTCAGGGTGCTCCTATACTTAAGAAAATAAATCATAATTACTAATAATTAACTCTCTGGCATCTTTGCCCTACAGCCTATCCTTCCACCCTGCAACCAGAGCACGGTGATGCTGTGAGCACCACAAACACCTCCACCTCTGATGGCAGAGCCTGGACCGACCACTGCCCCCAGGATGGGGCTGGTCCTCACCGGCGATGCCGGGGCACACCGAGCCCCCCAGCCTGGCTGCCCTGAGGCATGCTCGTGGTTCGGGGGTCACCGGGATTGCCGGAGCTGGAGCCCATCCCCAGCCTGACTGGCAGCCCTGGCTCTCCCATTACAAGCGTTGGGGGCAGCTGAAGACACTCAGGTTTACAGAATAATAACAACCACCTGTCAGGTCTTATTACTCAGATATTTCACGCCAGAGATTTGTTATATTAAAGGGCACTGAAATTACTTATGTCAGATAACTGAATTATAATTAAATGCTATGTAGATTATTAAAATACTCTTACGGCAATGGGGAAACATAAATGATAATACAAGACAGCCCCATTACAGAATTAGCTTACTAGCAGAGTTTTGCTTTGACTTGTCATTAACTGGAATAACTACCCTTCCTCCAGCACTCGCCTCCTCTCCCTCTGCCCGGCCACGCTCCGGCCAGGCACTCGCCGCCATCGGCTCTGGCACACAGCAGCCGCAAACATCACAGCCCTGCACAGCTTCCACCGGCAAACACGGAATTCCGCGTTTCTCCCGGGTGTCAAAAATCCACGCAAACCGTAGGGTGAGCCCCACGTGCAGCGACGGGGAGCAGCACCCCCCGAGCCCTGCCGATCTGCACCAGCCTGCCGTCGCTGACCGATGGGAGGAGGCTGCACAAGGGAAAGGAGGATGGCAGGACGAGGGTTCTGTTGTTTTCTTTTTAGCCTGAGAAAAACTTGCATTTTGTTGTATATTCTTATCTAAAGAAACACAGAAATTATGTATATGAACCGAACGAGCTATGAGTTTGCAAAATTATTTTCCCTTTCTTACTCATTCCTACATGTGTGGAGGAGACAATCAAGACAAACTGTAAAATCACACGATAAGCCGCAGAATAGTCTCTAAGCCCGCTGGGATTTAACAAGGATGAATTTAATACGTTTAATAGGGTTCTGCAACAACTGTCCTGAACCCCTATAATGCTACACCCTAGGTTACTGGATCAAAGTCGGGAGCCCCGGCCTCTCGCAGAGCCCCCGACCACCCCGGTCTGTGACCTTGCTCCCTTACCCGTTTCTCACTCTCTTTCTGCCCAGGAGCCAAGTTTCCACGGGAGGGAGGGGAAAAGCCCACGGTCCTGCCAGCCACCCGTGACCGAGCCCGTTGTCACCTGCTGTAGCTGGCGAAGTGACCGACGGCGGGTCCATCTCCTCCCGCTCAGAGGCTGCTGAAAACCAGACGGGCACCACTGCGCTCGGGATGAGCAAAACCAGCTGCACGCAGGAGCCGGAGGGGTTTGCAGGGGGACATCAGGCTCCTGAACGGGGCTTGGATGCCTTCAGCTGATGCTTGCGTGGCTCCCAGGTCTTGGACCTGGCCTCCTTTTCCTCCCCCCTAACAAATACATATTTTACAAGCAACTTACAACCCCAGAAATTTCTTCAAGGAATTGCTAATCAGCAAGATGCGACAAGAAATAAAAAGTAGTGGTGGTTAATAATAAACCAAACAGTGGGGAAAGAACAGATTGCAGTCAGTGTTACTGTCTTCCCCTCGAATTGGGGTTTTGGTGGGGGCTTTTTTGGGTTTGTCGGTGTTGTTTTTAGCTGATAGTTCCCAGCTGGGACTATAAATTCATCTGTGTGTGGAGCTATTTTCCTACTTGTCTGTGCTCCCATTGGGATGCTTTCTCAGAAAACAGAAATGCTTACACTGTAAAGTGCATGCGCAGGCACACGCACGCGAAAAGAAACTTTGTCGATATCCTGCAATTATGTTAAGGAGAGTTTCTCCGTTAGAAAAGTTACACTGGGACAAGCCGCCTTTGGCAGCTGCTGTTTCTTCACAACCAGGTTAAAGCAGCCACGTGAGACCCACACGACAGCTCTCTTTCTACCTCAGTGCCAAGTGGCCAGCCCGTGGCTGTGCCAGGAGAGGCGAAGACAGGGCCTAGAAATTCCCTGTTAAAGTCTAGTGTACCTACAGCAGATCCACTTCTGCACAGGAGATAGGACTCATGTCTGATCACTGGTTTTCCAGCACTTAATGGTTGGATCTACTTAGCTCCCAGTGGAGCCCGTGGACAGGTATCTCTGGAGGGACACCCTTCCCTCTGCCTGAGGTGGGTCATCTTCCAGAGATGGCCATGGACGGCTCCCAACCAAAGTACATAACCAGGGCATGGAGGTAACACCTCGTGATGTATTTCACCAACAAAAACTCCCTTATTCCAACTGCAGCACAGGTGATGGGGTTCCTGCAGAGCTCTGTGTACTGGCAACACGCATCTGAGCATCCCCAAAAATAGAGAAGGCAAATTCAGAGGAGCCAGCATCTACCTATTGTTATCCTGTGAGTTAAATAAGACTTAATCCGTCATATCAATAATTTGCTCTAAATGATTCACTCAGCACCAATAATAAATATCCCATCTGCTTGAATCACTTTCACCGGGGCCGTGCAGGCAGGGTCTCCAGGACTTCCCCGCTGCAGTTGGCCGGGAGCAGCGTGGGTGATGGGGATGTGCCACCAAAGCCCCGTGACAGAGCACCAGCACCCTGCACGGGAGCAGCACGGGTAATGGGGACATGCCACCAGTGCTCGGTGACAGAGCACCGGCACCCTACATGGGCGATGGGGACGTGCCACCAATGCCTAGTGACAGAGCACCAGCACCCTACATGGGCGATGGGGACGTGCCACCAATGCCTGGTGACAGACCCTGGGCAGGAGCTGTCAGGCAGCAGCAATATACCTCCTCTCCTTTCTTTGCCTGCATGCTCTCTACCCAGCCTCAGCCTGGAACACTTATTAAGCTACAACCCTGGGCAATACTCTGCCAGACCATTTCTGTTGTGAGGGAGGAAGGCTTGGGGGGGACGGTAACACCCGCACAGCATTTCAGTGGTGATGTAGCATGCTCACCCCACCGGGGAGCTGTGCCTGCCCACGGCACCCATGGGTGCTCGCCTGCACCGTGGGCAGAAGAGCAAAGCAGAGGAGGTTTGCGCTGAGCCGCAGGCAGGACAGGGAGTCTGGGCAGTCGGGGATGGCACTGGCTTCTGCCCGGCTCCTCCGGGCCCTGTGTGTCACCCTGCTCCGGTGACCTTCTGGGATCACCGTCCCGGGGGGAAAGACAAAACCGCCAGTGCCAGCATCCCCTTGCAGGCGGTCGTGGGGTTCCTCTCAGGGGGATGTGATATAAAAACATCCAGGTACCGGTGATCGTCCTCTGCATATAAAAATAAATAGGCAGGAAATTCTTTACTGCTCTCTCCGTAGGGAAGAGGGTGGAAATAACACAGAGTGAAACTGTTGGGAGAGGAGCATGCATATGTGTGTGTCTGTGTGTTAGTTTATATAACACTTTAACTAACAAGCTATGATCTTCTCCAGAACAGTAGATAAAATGGCAAATGAAATATAGGGCAATAATTCTGACACTAAGGCGAAGTTGCTGGTTTTAATATATGCCTCTTTGCAAGCAGATAGGCCATAACATGACAATAATGAAATATAAATGACCTACATAAAAAAAAGATAAAATCAGGTAATTACTGAAGCGTCAGTTCTTTACAAAATAATTGGTAATGACCTTTGATAAAGAAATCACTTTTGTGATATTGCTGACAGTACAATTTTCAACTCTGAGAAAACATAGCAGCTGGCTCTAAATCAGGGACAGCGCTGCTGGGATTCACCGCGGCGGCGGGGGAAACGTGCTCCTCTTGGCAGAGCTGAGGGGCAGCTGGGCGCCGGGGGGTCTGCCCTACAAACCAGTTTTGCTGGGGTTTGGCACCCAAACCCGCAGGTCCTGCGGCTCATAGGCAGAGCTTGGAGATGATGCTCAGCACCCTGCGCTGCTGCAACGGCCCCCTGCCCTGCTGCAACCTCCTGCAGAGGGGCGGTGGGACGCCGGGACCTCTGCACGGCACCCAGCACCTGGCAAAGCCACCCCATCCAAGGCGAGTAACCCACTATGGTGTTGGTATTGGCCCCCTTAGAGCAGGAGCTGGACCGGGACCTTTGGCTCTCCCTTGCGACCTACATAACATCACTGCTTCCCGGATAAAGCCGAGCCGGTTCTAACCCCTCCACCCCCACTGCCAGGAGACACCCTCAGTCAGCCCTGCCCTCCGAAGGACCAGGTCGAGATGCGAGATGGCATTTGCTGCTTCTCCTCTGCCTTCCTGGACTGATGGGCAGAGTGTGCGGCTCGACCCGTTTGCAAGCAGGAGCTCCTGCACGACCCCCGGCTCGCTCCCGGCAGGCTGGAGGACGAGCGTCAGATGGAAATGACTTTTGATTGCTTCCAATCTGGCTGAGATTGCAAACAAAAGGCTGCAAATGTCACATCCGATCTCCCCCAGCAGACACTCCCCGCGGAAAAACTCCCAAGAAGTCCAAGCGAGGGAAGGAGAAGATGGCAGGAGGATCTCCAAGGAGCCGCCTAACATCAAGGAACGACGATGACCTGCTGGAGGCAGCCCTCATGTAAATGCACCATTGCAGTTGCAGAACTGTTCCTCTGGCTTTTAATTTTTCTGCTGATCACGGCAGCAGAAACATAAGTGAACGACTGACGTTTTTAAGAGGATTCAGTACACCTCCACCTCACCGAGAAGGAAGAGTAAATCTGAACCATGGAGAGGCCAACGTGCCTTTTGTCATCAGCTGTGTCAAAGCAAGGGCACACCTCGGTAGACCCAGCCACAGCCTGGGGTGAGCACCAGAGGCAGGGGTGCAGGGGCTGTGAACAGAGCCGGGGGTCTGCACATCCCTGCGGGGCCGGCTCCACGCACCCTTGGGCCTCCACGGCCCCGGCTCTCCCTCCTGCTCTGCATCTTCCCTCCTACTTCAGACAAGGCAGCCGGAGCAGCGTGGGGACTGCATCCATCACGGGAGGCGAGACCTACACGGATATTAGAAAAACCCCGCTCAAATTGTTTTGATCCCTATAAGCAAACCCATGTGGATATGTAACGTTTTCCCAGATTAGGAAATGAACCAAAAGTGACATTCTAAAGATGCACGGACAAGTTTATACTGAGGGTCTCTTAACCTGTTTCCCCTGCCCTGCATCTTCTCGC
>NW_009619607.1:6095-7193 GCF_000690535.1 Cariama cristata
GAGGGTGGAAGGGGCCAGGCTCGGGGGTCTGGCTCCCACTCCCCGCTGGGATTCCCAGCAGCAAATGTGCCACGAGGCTTAATAACAGCTGCTGACCAAATAGATGCGACAAGATCGACAGATTTCCTGAAACATGGTAGAGTAAAAAAAAAAATATATATATATAGAACAGCCCAAACTCTACTGAAACCATATTCACAACCACCAAATCTCTCCGCTTTATGTGACAAACCTTGCACTCCCCGCTGGGATTCCCAGCAGCAAATGTGCCACGAGGCTTAATAACAGCTGCTGACCAAATAGATGCGACAAGATCGACAGATTTCCTGAAACATGGTAGAGTAAAAAAAAAAATATATATATATAGAACAGCCCAAACTCTACTGAAACCATATTCACAACCACCAAATCTCTCCGCTTTATGTGACAAACCTTGCAACACACCCACTCCCCTTCCCTTCCCCCACCCGAAGGAGAAAAAAAAAGATCTTCACACTTCTTCTAATACCAGCTGGTTCATTTATATTGCAGAAGTTTCACGAGACAGTTACTGACAGTGATATACTAAACACAGGTTAAACCCGCCACGATCGCTGCCTCTGTGTGTGCAGCGAGGAAATTATAACATTTGCATAAAGCGATAAGAATGGCACCGGCTTCCTAATGCAACCGTGGAAAACCCATTTGCGGGACGCCCTGGCCAGGGGCCGCCGACCCCCTGCAGAGGCGTGAAGGATTCCTGCCCCGGGGCCGAGCTGCACCTTTCCAGTAATTTTGCTCAAATTGCCTGGGTGCAACTGCGCTTCTGAAAACTGAAAAAAGGGACATTTCCCCATGCACAGAGCATCCCCTGGGCTCTGTACGTGACAACCCAGACCCGTGGGTGCCAGCTCACCCCATGGGACCCATCCTGCCAGCATCCTCTCGCAGTGCCGGTGCCCACTGACTCGGCCACGTCACCTTTGGTTGAGGAGATTTTAAATATGGGAACGCCTTTTCCCTCTGCACAAGTTATGCTGCTTGCGGGATTTCCCCGGACTTTTGCTTCCCAAGCCAGGGCATGGCAGAGTGCCGTACGAAAGGGCGCGCGGGAGAGGC
>NW_009619607.1:7216-8763 GCF_000690535.1 Cariama cristata
AAAGCCATGATCCGGCTTTTTCAGAAAAGGCCGTGGATTCTTTTGGATGTGAAGACAAGTAAAAATGGTTCGACAACCTCCTTCCCTTTAGATGAACATTTTTTTGTTTTTAAAGGATGTTTCACGATATTGCTGTTCTTCTCAGAGTGTTCTACAAACTACGATGTATGAAGAGGTGGGCAACAAGGCCTGCAATGATTTGATTAAAGCAATCTGTAACCATATAGCATGCAATACTAGCAGTGTACAAGTATAATCCTGCTAAATGGGTGGCTGTGACTCCTTTCAAACTTCTCAGATCTGGCATTTTATAATAAAACCTTGCTCCAGTAGGAAAGGATGAGGATGGCAGGTGCCGGTGCCTATAAATGGGAACAAGTGCTCGCAGACTGCCAGGGCGAGCGGCGATGGTAACAGCCACCAGAAGCCAAACGTGGTGTGTGGGCACTCCCAGCGCTCGGTGTGCCCGGCACTGACCGTGGGACCCCAAAAAGGGCCCTTCTGCCCCTCGAAACCTTAACCGGGCTCCCGTTGTATCAAGTTGGGCCAGATGTGCCCAATCCTGTGACAGCCACCCACATTTTGGCACCTTATCCCGGAACTCTCTGCCCGCGGCGATAACGTCTGCAGACGGTCTTTGCCATCTCGCGAGCCCGACCGGGACCTGCAGCTGCCGGGGACCAACCTGGTGGCCCCTTGGCAGCGCGACGGGGCTCTCGGCCCCTCTGCCCTTCCTTTGCCACTTCCATCCCCACCTGGACTTCCAACCTCTAACATCCAGGCCAACACAACCCACAGAGGACCACGAACGGGGGCAGTTTAAGGAAAATCTTGTATTTCATAACCAAACAAACACCAGACGCAGCGCGTTGCAGGGTGGCAAGGTGCACACGCAAGGGACCTTGGCAAAGAATGAATAGTTTAGTGGAAAAAAATTCTGTTGCTAAAAAGATGTGGGGAAAAAAACCTCTTTCTTTCTGGGGAGGGAAGGAATAACCTGCCTTCCGACTCTGCGCAGCTCTTTCGGCTGCGGAGGAGTCCCTGCTGAGAGCGGAGCATGCCTTCTTTGTGTCGGCAGCCCACGGCTTCCAGACCGAGGGATGAAAAAGTTCCAGGAAAATCAGGTTTGCAGATGTGTGCTCTTCATTTGTACTCGGAGGTGCTCCCAGTTCTCCACTTACACGCCGTCTACAGGTTAAAGAGAGGGAATGCTTAGCCGTTCCAGCAGGCTTTTTCTTTTAACGATCCGTGTTTATTAATTTACAAGCTTTACATACAGACCCATTCCATAATGCTGCAATTTGCATGTTAATATAGAAGTTGGTATAGTTTTTGAGCCGCTGCAGCTGGAGCGCTGGGTCTGAGTACCAAAATGGCACTCCGCGACTCTGCGGGGCTCTCTGAAAGAGCGGCTCCGGCTTTTGTTGGTGCTGGAAGGCACAGCACGGTTACATCGGCACAGGGACCAGTCGGGGAGGGCCTGGTGAAGACAAGTGTGATCAGCAGAGAGCTCTCTCTTCATCACGTTTCCAATTGCTTTCCCGTAA
>NW_009619608.1:0-3666 GCF_000690535.1 Cariama cristata
CCCGCCGTGCGAGGTCTGGTTACTCCCGGTATTCCCTTTATCTGCGCCCGGGGGGCGGTGAGGATGAAGGGTGCGGGGGGACGCGGTTCGGCGGCGAGGTGCTGGGTTACCGGACACAGCGGGGGGCGGGCGGGGGGATACATCCATTACTCCTGGGTTGTGCTTTCCCGCTCCCTGGCAGTCCCCGATTACCCGCTACAACACGGTACGGTGCGGTACGGGGGTGTCCGTTGTTCCATTAATCAAAATTGTCAGTGTATGGCGTTTCTCATTATGACTGCGATACACCTTAAAATTATACATTTTAAAAAAAAAACAAACCCACAACCCACAGCCAAAAGATAAACTGTGTTCCATGTGGGTATGAGTAGGCTCCCCATAAAAATCTCTGTTTAGCCTGTCAAAGATAAGTTCGTTTTCCGTGCAACAATGTCTAATTTACATTCTCTGGTTCTGAAGCTTAAATCGCTCACATTTTTCAGTACGAAAAGTTGAGCACAACTCCTTTGCTTGTTTCGTGA
Organism: Cariama cristata; assembly: GCF_000690535.1. Lineage (NCBI taxonomy): Eukaryota > Metazoa > Chordata > Aves > Cariamiformes > Cariamidae > Cariama > Cariama cristata. Next base: position 522 of record NW_009619608.1, read on the forward strand.
CTAAAACAAATCTTGCTTCCCTGCTTCAGGTGACAGAGGGATTAGAGACACGGAGCACATTTTCCCCTGTGGTACTGAAAATAGGAAGAAACTCGCATTTTGCGCCGTTTTAGCCGTCAGAGCAGCAAGCATCAAAAGATGAGATAGCAACCAGAGCTCGGTCTGTAGCGTCCTAGAGCTCATCCCCAGCGGTTAAGGTCAGGGCCGTTGTGAAACCAAGGTGCTGCTGCTCCCCTCGCTGCCTGAAAGAACCAGGCAGATGTTGTAAAAAACCAGATCTGACCGTTGGGTTTCAGAGAGCAGCAGGACCTCACGGAGACCCCCGAGAAGGCTCTGCCAGCAGCGAGGAGCCGCCGGAGGGGTCTGTCTGTCCTGCGCACCCCAGGGCTGCAAGGTCTGGCCTCAGACTCACCAGCAGCAAACATGAGATAAAAACGAGATTTATTTTTGTCTTGCCTGTAATATTTTAAAATACAGTGAGTTCTGAAACTTGGGGAAACTCACTTGTGACTCTCCAGGTAACCTCCAAAGGACGGTTTCCCTCCTCCTGTGCCCCAGCACCACCACCAGCAACCTCATCTCGGTGTTTTGTTCGCCGTCTTCTATTACAAATGAATTGGTACGGTTGAGCTCTCGTCAAGTACAGGAGATATTCCCCGAATCTCAATGTATTCTCTCGCACAGTAGGGATAAGACAAGCAGCGCAAGGGGAACTTGCTTATAAACGCAATCTCACGTAGCCTCAGAGTTCTTTGAAACCTTTAGCTGGAAAAAGCAAGCCAACCTCAGACGACAACTCTGCTTTGAATCGCCACCGCCTTGCTGGTACGTGCAGTCATTCGAATGCAAAAGCCGAAATTAATTCTTGTATTAGGGACGTATCGCTAGTTTCTCTGTAGAGCTGGTAGCAGAGCTTTAACAAAAACCTTGAAACTTCTGCTAAACAGAGTAGTGCCTCAAATGGTTCTTGTTCAGTGAAACATCTGAAGACGACTTCTCAGCACTTACTATATATGTCGTAATAAAGCACTGTTTCGCTGCGTAAATTTAGCAGATTGAGTTGATAACCTGACAGAAAGATTAAGCCCCAACTTTCAGCATAAACAGAACTCCCTTTAATATTGGAAGGGATTTTGGAGAGTGTATTTGCAAACCCAAATGATGCAAATTGTCTTCAGCAGGTTACAGTGAGTAGACCAAAACAAATGTCTTCAGGATCCAACCTGTTGTTCCAGTTTTCCTGACTAACGGCTGAAGGTTTGGTTGTAAAGTGAAGCACTTCCCACCCCTCTCGCCAGCAATTCTGAACGCTGATCCTCACTTCTTGAGCACCAAAAATAATGGCTTTCAGTTAGGTTTTTTCCCCAGTATTTTTCCAAATACTTTCGAATGGAGATGTGAACTTACACCTCCTGACAGTAGGCTCACTTTTCTCAGCTACTTCTGGTAAGCTCCTTAAAAACAGATCCCAGTCCCTCAGTACCCCATCAACCACCAGGTGAAAGTTACGCTCTTGGAGCGTATCCTGTTTTTCTCAGTATCTAATATAGGCTGGGGATGGATACAAAAGTTCGACCTCCCTGTGTTCTAATAATAATCTCTCTTCATCTGACAGCAGATTATTTCTGCAACTGTCACGATTCCTACTTTTCTAGAGCTGTTATTACCTTTTTATATTGCGTGTTATTATACCACATATTCTTGGGAAGTTGTTCTAGTGATAGCATATGGAGGACCATCAACTGTCAGCACAGAAGTTCATGCATTTAGCGTGCTCAGACGTTCTCTGACACACATCGGAGGTACCGAAATAAGTTTTGGAAACCATCTAATTATTCCACCTGTTAGTGGGGAGGGAATTACTAACGAAAAGGAACGCTTTCAGGTTTTAATGGTAGCTCGTGAACTCGTAAGGGAAAGCAGAATATCAGAATCCACGGAAGCCATAAATTTGTCAGTCATACAATGGCATTGATCTGAACGTCTCCAAAAAGTTAGGAGAAAATAAATCTGGTATTTACATTACAGGGACCCTAACATTAAATACATTTACTGAACTGTGACAGCACATGTTTCTTGTGTGAAAACCTGTATTTTTGGTAAAGAAACCTGGTTCAGTAGTGCTCGGTCTGGATTCTGCAAACAAACAGGTGAATAAAGGTGGCTGATTGGATCAATAGGGCTGCTTGCATTTATTCTACCAGGCGGAGGTGCTGGGGTAGGTGGTGTCAGTAAGCAGTTTTCAGCCAAAGGTGCAATCCTGATCCTGTGGAAATCAGTGAAGATTTTGCTCCTGAGTTTAATCAGACCAGATTCCTTGTGAAATTTCCAAGATGATTTAAAATCCATCTATTATATACTGTGCATTGGAAAGCAAGAATCCCACATTCTTAAAAAAAATGCAAGGTTTTCAAAATACGTTTCCATTCTCGTTCAAAGCAAAAATAAGATATTTCAATGTGAGGGGGAAAAACTTCCTACTCCGTATTGTAACTCATCTTGAAAAGGAGTAGGAACTGCGTATCAGACTTCCCATGATGAGTGTGTGCTCTGACCACAGCACAACAGAATAAGTTTCTCACCGTCTTGCCTGTTCAAGGGTTTGGGGTTGGTTTGGGGTTTTTTTTTTGTTAGCTCATTTTACTTTCAAAGCTGGGGAGAAAAAAGCCCCATGATCTGCCTTGCGGTGGTCGCTAAGTCACCTGCAAGACTGAGGTTCAGGTCCCTGCTGTATCTGAGTCATGGCAAGAACCTGAGCTTTCCTTCCATTGCCTAAGCGCATGTTTTACACCCTAGGTTCTTTGCCAAGCTCCGTATTTTTGTTCTATCATGGCTGTGCATTTCCAGCTCTGAATTTGCACTTGGATTTTTGCAAGCACGGTAATTTGGACTTCTGAAAAACAAGTATTGTTCATAAAATGACAGGTGCAAATGAGTTGCCTAAAATAAATCATCCCAGGTTTAATTTATATTCTATTGTTCATATTCTTATTTATTAGTATTTACGTGTTTTAAAAGGGCATGTGTCCACTTACCAGAGTTGCTTTTCTGATAACACGAAAGCAACACTTTGCTATAACTAAGTTCTTCAATTTGGTATCAATGTGTAACTCTCTTCAGTGTTCATAGAATCATAGAATGGTTT
>NW_009619609.1:0-381 GCF_000690535.1 Cariama cristata
CGCAGGGCAGGATGAGGCTGAGAAAAACCAAGGGGCCGAAACAGCTCCTGGGGTCCCACCTGCCGCGGTGGGCTTCTGCCGCGCTTTCGGTTCCCCTGCAGCCATCCTGGAGTCGGAGAGCAGCGAGGAGGAGGAAGAGGAGGAGGAGGAGGAGGAGGAGGAGGAGGAGGAGGAAGCGGCGGCGGTGGTGCAGGTGTCACTCCCCGGTCTCTTTTATTTCTTCCTCCTGCCCAGGTAACTCTGAGGGGACGAAGGGCTGCTCCCCCCATGCCCTCCACTCCAGCCGGGGCTGTGTGCCATGGCACCAGGGTGCTGAGCACCGGGTGTCACGGTCACAGCGTCCCCAGCACGGCTGGCAGCACCCGGGCGGCTCGGGGCTCA
>NW_009619609.1:540-776 GCF_000690535.1 Cariama cristata
TGCAATCCCGTGCCAAAGCGATGCCTTGCCAAGGCAATGCGTCCCAACGCAATGCCATGCCAACACAATGCTGTGCCAGTGCAATGCCGTGCCAACACAATGTCATGCCAATGTAATGCCATTCCAAGATAATGCCATGCCATTGCAATGCCGTGCCAAGGCAATGCCGTCCCAACGCAACGCCGTGCCAAGGCAATGCCACGCCACGGCAATGCCACATGCGTGTTTCTCCCCCA
>NW_009619610.1:0-224 GCF_000690535.1 Cariama cristata
CATATGACCCGTAAGAAGATCAAAGGTGGCGAGATCGATCGGAAAACCAAGGACGCCGAGTGCGCCAACAGCACCCGCGGCGGCGACCTCCGCAACGGCGACTAGGTACACCCCCAAAATTTTATTTCTCTCGCCCCCCTCAATTTTTTTTTTTTAATTTTTAATTTTTTTTTTCCCCTGTTTTTTTCATTTTTTAATAAGGTTACTGCTCCCCGCATCCTTCC
>NW_009619611.1:0-10905 GCF_000690535.1 Cariama cristata
TATATAGTATATATGTTATCTTAAACTTATATATTTTAAAATGCCACTACTAGCCAGCGCAGCTAAAAATGAAATACATTCCCGACTGCTTCTGCCGACGGCAGAGGCAGCTTCTTAACGTGGCTCTTGCTTCTCTCTCACCATAACTACTTCTAACCTCAAGCACGGGTCCTTGGCTGTCTGACCTCTACACTCTAGTTATGCAATGTCCTTAGAGAATTCTGTGCACTGGCCACTGTGATGGAAACCAATGGGCCGGGGGTGCTTTGAGTTTATTAGTAATTGTTCTGCCAAAGTTGGTGTTTGTATGACAAGCGTGTAAACCTGTCAGATAATCAGCAGAGGTCCAAGTTGGTAACGGTGTATGTAAAGGGTTCCACCTCGCTGGTAGGACCAGACCCTTGGCAGATGTCTCCTCTCTAATGCTGAGCACTAATTCAGAACGCGTTGGCACTTAACATGGGTAGCGACGGGCCTCTGTGCTGCGTTCACGAGGAGGCGAGACTTTAAAATCTGCTGTTCTGCTCTTGCAGTGATCTGTTGGCAGTCGCAAGTCAGCAACACCTCTGCTTTATTATTTGACACTTTACATCTAAAAAGTCTTCTCTTTCTATTTATGTAACCCATAGTCTTTGAAGAGTATGGAAAATGGCATTTCTCTCTGACCTCTAGAAGTTCAAGTGTCATGGGAAAAAAAAAAAAGAAAAAAAAAAACAGGAACCCCCCCCTTTACTCTTATGGACCTCATTTCAATATACTGTTTACAGTTTGACGGAATTGTATAATTTAATATTTCTCTTGTACTGTAGTTTATATTTATTTACAGATTTTTTTTGTACTGTGTGATTTGAATTTTTTGTTCCTTGCTATGATCAATGTTTTATGTAGTAGAGCACTTATGATCACAAATTAAGGTTTTTGGTTTGATTGCACTACATTAATTTTTTTAATGCAGTTCTGATTTTTTGACTGGACTAAATAAGCTGTGTCTTAATGTATGTGATAAGTACTTTTAAATTTTTATTTCATGTGGTCCATTTATTTTTTTGCATTGTATGTCAAAGCGCTAATTCTCTTGTTGTGCATGTGTAAGATTTAATGGCTCCATTGTATTATTTGACCATGTCATTTTGGAAACACATTCCCAGCTGTAACGTTGTGTATGGTAGTTTTCACTGGATGCTAGACTTTTCAAAACCACTATTCTTCTAATAAATTTTGTTGTGAAAAACTTGAAGGGGTTCCAATTCTGTTGTTTCTAGTGTGCTTTCTAAATGCCCGCATTAATCACCCAAGGGTACAAAATGCAAACTATCACAGATCGAGAGAAGCAGGGGAGGAAGTGAAAATAGAAGGTGAAGCAAATTCTGACTGAAGGATCGAGCTTTGGAGTCTCCGTACTCCGTTTGGTTCTTGTGCTAAATAGGATTGGCAATAAAACCACTTTAGCAACTGGGTAGGAAATACATGCGAAAGCTGAAACGCTGTCTTGTAGCAGCCTGGTCTCATGAACTCCCGTACTCTAATTTACGCTTCCCTACTGGCCACCTTAATTTCTTTAATGGTAAATAATTTATCCGGTGAAGAACGAACAGTCTCTGGGGGGTGGGGGAAGAAAAAAGTGATGTAGGCTTGTTTGTTGAGCGCTTAGTAATGAGTCATGGTAGGAGCGGTGGCAATAAAAGCTGAGCTGGGAGCCCCGGCCCGGTTGGGTTTGGCTGGCGCGTGGTGGGTTAGGTCACAGGGCAGCGTGCCGCCTCCAGCAGCCGCCTTGTGTGCCGGGTCGACGGGACCGGGCTGAGGGAGGTTGCTTAGCTGCTCGCTTGCACCAGTAGGCACTGGCGTTGCGTTTATTCTCTTTGCGGCCACGACCTCGCTCCCTCCGCAGAGAGGGCAGGTCCCCAGCTCCAGATTAACGTATGGAAGGCTCCAGTGGCTCTGTCCTGCTGTCTTCCTGCAAAGGGGCAGGAGGCAAATTCGGCAGTGACGCCATGCTTCAGCTGGCCCTCGTCCGAGACCTATGTTTGCTTTCGTGCGACCGTGCTTTGGGTTGAACTACTTTTGATGTTATGCATTATTGATACCGAAATGCTGAATGCTAAAAAGTAGGTTACAGCAAGTGGTGTATAGTGGAACCCACGTGAGTTTAGGCATTTCTGCTAACCTTTGTGTTCAGTCCTAGGATGATTTTGAGAGGGATGCATAGGGATTTCCTAGCTTTAGGAAGATTTATAATGCTGCACACTGCCTAGCCCAGGTTTCTAATCTCCTGAGAAATTGCCTTTCTCAGCGTGTGCTATTGAAAAGTAGGTAATTTAGGGTTTGCATTTGCTAATGTGATTTTTTCAGTGCCTTTGTTTAAGATCCTTAAATAACTTACATTACAAACTAGCTATTGTATTCCTTGTATACTAATACTGGTATTAAAAAAAAAAATATGGTAAGGTAGCTGGGTATTGTCATTGATTTAGCTTTACTGGGCAACTCTCTTTTAAATAAAAAATTGGTTTGACTAGAGACTACATCTTACGCTTATTCAGGAATAGTGAGTCTTTATGTGTAAATAGCTTGAAAGCCGGGTGCTGTAAACTAGCATTTATCATATTTTTTTCTGTATGTCTGAATACATCTGTCAAATCTATGAAAATAGCCTTTGAAAGTGATGAACCATATTCCCATCTGCCATTCTTCAGGATGTATTACACTCTGCAAACTTTTCCCAGAACATTTTTAATTGACACTTTTAGTCCTGCGATTATCAGAAATACCAAGTTTTTCTGGTTTTCCTGGAGGACTTGCTGATTGTTTTGCACTGTTAAGCTGAAGTTGTTCAGGCTTAAAGGAACAGTCTCAAATTCTTCTTTCAAAGCTCTTTTCTGTAATGTAAGAGTGTGTCATGACGAGAGTGCACAAGATGTTGCACCCAGATGCACAAAGAAGCATCCATACTGCTGTCACAGAAGAGGAAAAGAAACATAATTAGCCCTGTTAGGCAGCTTAAAAAATCTGCTGCTAATTTACCTCAGCTCGTTTCAGCTCAGGATGGGTTTTGAGCTGCTCCGTTTGTTTCTGGAAGAGACAGCTGCCTCTTCTGAACCTGCAGGAGCATATCTGGTCACCTTCTGAAGTAACAGATGCTTCAGGGAGTAACAGTGGACTGTACCCCCCATAACACCTGGGTCACTTTCTGCAACCCAGGTACTCCAGCAGATGTGAAATGAGAGGCTCTGCTGCTTTGTGAAAATGTGTGCTTCAGTGAAGGGGAAGAGCAGAAAGCTTCAGGTCACTACCTGCAAGTGTTGGGATTAATGCTAGACCTTGGAAATAGGCAACTCCCTGACCTCGGCATGAAGGATCTGAAACACTCTTGTGCTGGAAATCAACTGAAGTTTTGTGAGTGAAGCTGATTTAATTGAGGAAATTCCTGAGCATCACAGCTTGATCTTCTTGTGCAACCAAAACCGAGCCCTTGTGTCGTGGCTGCTCAAATGGCGGCAAGGCAAAGCTTGCTCTGGCATCCTCAGTAGGCATCCATCTGATCACCAGTGCCTTTCCTGCCTGAGCATGTGGAGGTCTCTAATTTCCTAGAGGCATGACAAAAGTGGGTCTGGGGGGAGGGGGAGGATTTAAATCCCAATTCAGGAAGATACTTCAGCAAATCACTAATTTCTTAATCTGCAAACTCTGCTCTGGCAGGTGCCCAGCCATGGGTACTTGCTGAACTGTGGTTTTAACTGGAAGTGAGTAGCAGGTTCTTGGATGTGTTTTAAGAATGTGACTCGTGAACAGAGGTACAGACTAAAAGCAATTTCAAAAACAGAGCTTGATATGTTAGGGGCAAATCCAGCAATATGGAGTTTGATACAATGAAGATGGCAAAGAGATTAAAATAAAAGTTGATCTTTTTAACGTAGTTATTCTCAAGACACTTTAATAGATGTTACAATGCTGGAAGGATCCCAAATAACACCATTTGTGGGAGTACTGTTTCCCCTGATCTTGTACGTTTGATGCAGACTCTGTGACTTAAAATCCAAGATGTTCTCAGTTGTCTAGCAGGAAATTCAGAAGAAATCTGAATGACTTCACACTTGTGAATTATGAATTAATTAAGTTCCTTCTTACCCACCTCCATGAAAACCCCAGACAACACAACCTTTGAAAGCTCTCTTTTAGTATCATGAAGAGGGAGGGCAAAACAATTGCATCTTATTTTTACAGGTCACTTTTAATGTGTCAGAATTTACAGGTCGCATTTGAAAGAAAACTTCTAAAGTCTTCTCTTGCCTTCTCCTCCTCCTCCGCCTCTGCAGGTGTCATGCAGCTCTGCAAGAGGTCTATTCTGTACACACTTGAATAAAAGGCACATTTTTGTATGAGATGGCTACGGCTCAAATCTCCAGGAACTGGTTAAAAGCTCAGCTAAAATTAGAAGCGCTTAAGGTATATTTCAAAGTGTAGAAAAATAAGCACCGCTACCTGAAAATACAAAGGTTGCCTGTATGAAAATAGAGCTGCATATCCCCGAGGGACCGAGCAGAGTCTGGGGCTGTAACTCCCCGAGCGCCCACAGTAATGCAGGGAAGGACGGGGCAGAGGCTCCAGCTGCAGCCTGTGCGGGAGCCTGCGATGGATCCAGCGACTGCTTCTGCCAGCCCCTGCCGCAGCCCCAGCCTTACCTCCCTTGCTGGTGTTACCTGGGCTAGCTCCATCGCATCACGGCTTGCGTGCCTACCTCTGCTGCACTCCTGCCTCCAGGTGCAGATCAGCCAGCCTTGTGCCGACAGGAGGGGTGGTTGCTCTGTACAGGGTTATCGGCAAACAGTCTGTAAGAACTACAGTGCTAAATAGGCAGTTTTGTTACACCTGCTAAGGTCTGGAGGTTTTCTTGCTGACGTGCACCCAGATCGTATCATCACGTGTCCCAGATCCCTCCTGCCCAACTAATAAAGCGTAGGGCTTGCTTAACCCGTTTTGGAGTGACATTCCTAATTTTGAAAGGGGCTTTTATGGTCTCCTTTCTTAAAGCTGAGCCTTTGACTCTGCTTTTCTTCTCACTGGGCTTTAGAGGAAGGCTCTGACACTAACTGTTGAGAGTGACTCTGGCTCTGCAGGGGAAAAACTGGCACGGGGGGAAGCCGAACAGCTTCCCCACACATGTGAAGGGGTTTTCATACACACAACTGATACCTGTGCTGGGACGCTTGCTGTAACATAAGCCTGAGATGCTTGCTTGGGGAATCCACTGGTTTCTGCAATGGTCCCCTTTTAGGTGAAGGTGATGGTGCAGTTTTTTCATGTTTTCAGATGTGCTGTAGTCACATGTGGTATCATCCTCAGATTCCTTTCAGGCCTTCAAAGCAAGTAGCTACGTGTGAGGTGTTAGTAGTGGTTTAAAACAAACTATTTGACTTTGAAAGGAGACTAAAAAAAGATACTGTAGGATTCTGGTTTTGCATAAGAAGCTGTCATAACAAATGTACTCTGTTTGTATGGAAATACAAGTTTTCTTCTGATTTCTAACCAACAAACATCAGCCTGAGATGTGAAAGCTAAACCAGCTTACTCGGTACCTGAAGTGTGTTCGCTGATAACAAAGCTCTTGTTGGACTATGGTGACAGCTACCTAACCTAACAGCTCGCTGGAGGTCTGCCTAGCTGTAATTCAGTGAGCTTTTCTGCTGATGCGTAAAAAAAGCAGATTTTGGGTCCAGCTTCAGGACCTGTGTTGGCTTTTCTCTAATAGACACAAGTGTGTACAGTAAGGGTGACTGCTCGACTGCTCTTTAATTCTAGCCTTCTTGCCTATACCTGTTCTTATGCTGCTGCCTTTACTTTTGTTTGAGTGTAAACTGGATTGCTAATTAATAAAAGCAAAAATAACGTAACTCTGGATTTAAAAGAAATATGCCTTACAGCGCCTTTAATGATCATATTATTAAATTAGGAATAATAATTGGCAACAAAGCTGAAAATCAGTGTAACCTAGCACAGGGTGACAAAGGTAGCGGCTTAGTGCTGGCAAAGAGCAGGTTGTTGAGGTTTGGGTTTTGGCTGCTTCGTCTGTTTTTTTATAGCTATCGAGTGAAAAAAGGGACTTTCCTCACAAGATTAATAAGAGAGTCTTCATCAGGACAACAGGGAATCTGGCCCTCAGCCTTTTGTGGGTCAAAAATCCCCACGGCATACGTAGTCTGGGCTCTGGCGTCACTGTCTGAATGTGTGAGTCGCTGCAAGGAGGATTTTTCAGAGGTGGGTTTGCTGCGATTTCTGGGGGTGGTCACGTTCTGTATTTCTCTGGTCATCTAAAGCACAATAAAAGTGCCAACATCCCCTTAGTGCTGTGGTCTTGTTATCACCGCATGGTTAAGCGTGAGTTCATTTCTCTGAGCTTTCAGGGTTTGCATAGTACACTTACTGTTAATACGATAAAACATGTCTGCGGTAGAGGAGATCTGTGAGTGCTTGATGGGCAGCATGTGCTAATGGGTCATCATCGCTTTAGTTTCTTCTGCGAAGTTTAGGGACTCATTTTCCTGCTGCTGGGAGCAGTGGAACCAGGGAGGTGCAGAAGTCAGAAGGAGGCAATCTGTGAAGGCATCTTGGGGGGGATCTGCCTGGCTGCGGTGCTCATTCCTTCCTCCCTGCATGTGAGGAATGATGAGTCGCTTCTGCATTTTCCAAAGGACCTGTTCCTTTGCAGGCATAAGCTGTTATTATAAGTTTTTTCCTTTTATTTTTCCCTTTATGGTAACAGCAATTGATGGGTTTTGTCCCCAGTATAAAGAAACAAACAATACCTATCATTATGCTGCGGGAAGGAAAATTGCAGAGAGATAAAGTACATTTTAACTGCAGCATCCAATTATGAAGGGTAAACTGCCAAAATCGAGGAGGCTTTAATATGGTAAACAACGCTAAAGAAAACTGGGTGTGTTAGTGGTGGTGGCATGTTACGTGCTAAGCAAGGTGTAGTTTCCTGATTCAGTTTGCCGTGTAGCTGGACAAATATTTGATGCATGGGGGAGATGGGACCTTTTTTAATGAACATTAGCCATGATTGGATGAGGTTTGTATTTGTTGGTCTTCCTTTGGCAGAGATGTGTGACAATATAAACAAAGGAGAAAAATAATTGTGGGCCGGAATACCAAGGTGAATTTTTAAGAGGAGAATAGACTCTTTTAAGAGGGGGAGGAAGGACAATAGTGTGTAATGACAAGGGTTAAGGAAAAAAAAACAAAAGAGATGATGCGAGGGATGTGCAGAAATGGAAGGATGAGAGGTTTGAGCTGAAGGGGAGGGGTGTGCATTAGCGCAGAGGAAACCTCTCCCCACTGGCATGCATAGAGACATTTCCTGCCTTATGTTTTGGTTTCTTAATAGTTATCTGACTATAAAATTAACCTACATCATTTAATGGTAGTTGAATGGCAGTTAAATTAACCCACTTTCAAAATAGAGCTTACCTAGCCCGTCAGCTCTGAGACAGCCTCGTCCCCAGGCATCTGGGGCTGCAATCCACTTCTCTGCCTTAACCTATTTCCCAAGCAGCCAGCCAAAGTGGTGCATCAGAAACAGGGCTTGCTGCTCAGCCTGGCAGTTGACAGAGAATACGGACACGTATCAAACCACTAATTCATATTTCACTAGGCATTTTCATGCAAGGAGATACAGTGTTGGCACGTGGGGAACGCTGCCGTTAGGACTTGTGATACTGTTTCTATTAACAGCATGGCCTTGATTGTCTGAGGCCCAATTATCTGAATCTCCAGGTTATCTGAAATGGGGTCATATCCCCCAACGTCTGTTAATTACACCCAAGATACCCTCTGCTCTCCAAATGTCTTCCGCTCGCCCCTCCCAAGCTTTGGCAACCAGGTTGTGCTGAGTGCGCTTAGCTCTAGCGAGCGCTCTACCTAGTTGCTGCATTTGTTTTTTCATATCCACGTTGGAAAAAAAAAAATACCCTGGGTATTTGCAGACTTTCAAATCCTTGAAGGCTTCTAGAAGTAGACAGTGGCTGTGCCTGTCAATGTGCCCGTTGGAGCTGGGACCAGCAATGGCTGCAGAGAGGGCATCCGATGCATTTGTGTTTTCTTCCACCCTGCAGTTGCAGCCCTGCAGTACAGGTGCAGCGTAGGAGGGGAAGATGGGATTTATCACAGCACAGCATATCCTGCTCGCAAGCCTTAGTTTATTGCAGATAAATTCCCTTCGGTGGGGGGTTTGCCTGTTGTTGAACCTCAGCGGTTGCGGTGGCTCCAGCTGCCCTGCGTGTGCCTGCCTGAGGGCTGGGTAGGGAGAGCCTTGTCCCTGGTTTACTGTGGGATGGACGGGGAGCCGAGAGCGATGGGCTCGGGATCAGGGGAGAGGCCATACACCTGCCTCCCCTCCGGTCCAGAGCCAGCGTGCCTTCCCAGCTCATACCTGGGACTGTTAAAGGTACACGGGACATCCTTCCCTACTCCACAGGACTGGTCCCTGTGGTTCGTTCTCCCTTGCCTTAACTGGGTGCTGCTTTTTTAAAAACGTGCAAAGCTGTGAAAAGCATTGTAAGAACTTTTTTTTTTTTGCCCTGCATGCTTTTGTTACCTGTCTTCTGGTGCTATCTGTGTTTCTATCTATTCTGGTCTTGTGCTATCTATTCTTTTGGAGCACCTAGCTCAGGGAAGATGCTGAGCACTGCCTCAGAGAGAAACACTCATGGTAATTTTTTTTTTTTCCTTAAAGGGGAGATCCCAGATGTCCTTGATAATTAGAAAAATTAGCAAGGACAATTCTGGAAAGGCTTTGAAAGCTAGTATGTAGAATAATGTTTCCAACATGATAAATTTCCCTTGGTTTTAAAGCAATAGCTCAGTGGTAAGATTTTTAATTAGTCATTAAATATTGTATTAGAAGTATCACAAGTGATGACAAACTACTATAGAATACGGTTGGGTTAGTTACTTGGGGAAGGTGGGAGTGGAGGAAGCCATGACAGGAATATAAAAAAGAAAAACTTATTTGAGGTTGCTATTGTTTTTTTTAATGTAAAACCAACTTTGGTTTGTTGGATTTTTATTTGGCTACAGGTGGGGAGAAGTGATTCTTAATGTTTAACTACTTTAAAAATAAATAAACAAACAAAAACCACTACTCTGAAGGGTTAAAAGTCTGAATCGGTAATGGATGTCTGTTGTTTATCCAGTCAGTTGGCTTATTGTACAACCTGGATACCCTGACAAATACATGCAGCTGACAAAAACCCCAACCAAACAAAACCCATCTATAACTTGTTTCTTCCTGCTTTTCAGCTGAAATGCAAGCTCAATCCATCCCCACGTGCGTCACCAAGGACGGCGTAAATTCAGGGGCCTTGAGAACCCAGCAGCAATATTTCCATAGTTATTTTGGCTGTGCTTTGCACAACTTCAGCTTTTAATTTAGAGAAGAAAAATGCTTTCTCTCCTTCCTAGCTGTTGTGTGGAGCCTCAGCTCTTCTTGTGCTGCTTTTCTATTTTTTTCAGTGCAGCGAGAGAGAATTACTGTAGCACCCACAGAGGTGTGAAGGGACTCATTCATCTGTGTGGGGAGTGTTAGGTGCCAGGCATATTTCTGAGGATTGAAATACAGGCATTTAAACTGGTACATCCAGTGTCAGCTTTTAATTGGGGCTTTGAGGGATGAGCTCCAGAAAATCTTGCTGCAGTGTCTTATACTATTTGTGCCCATGGCTGTTTTGCCCAGCCCCAGCAAGGGATCGCTGCATCCCAGAGCGGTGGCAGCAGAAGGAAACCTGTGTGTCCCCCTCCACCTCTCAAAGCACGATACCGCATGTCAAACGGAGCAGGGAAGGTGCAACGTGGGTTGCCTTTTGCCGCCCTGGGGTAATAATTTCTGGCAGAGAGCTGGCAGTAGCCATGGCTCCGTGCCGTTGGTGTGGGCTGCTGCTGAAAGACACGGTGCCACCTCCTGCCTCGGTCCAGTGCCTTTCCCAGCTGGCCTTCGCTTTTGCACAGCCACTCCAGCAAGCGAAACCAGGGCTGATAGAGAATTAATTTCCCCTTTCCGCTGGGTGAGACCCTCGTGTGGCTCTGCATGCAGCCCCCCTGGTGCTGGGGAAAGCGAACCCACCTTTGGCAACCCACAGCCACAGCCATTTTCAAGTGCACATTTAGCATGCAGGATTCACAACGCCCCTGGGGCCACGGTCAGCTCGCCTGACTGTCAGCAGTGAAACAGCTTCTTTTAAGAGGCTGCTCCTTCTTTGCAATCCCTCAAAATGGCATTTCCACCTGTCCTGAAAATAAATTAAGTGGCTGAAACCAGCAGGGCTGGAGCTGCCACCCAAGGGCAGCGAGACACGCTGCCTCGGGCCTTGGGGTCACGGTGGATGTGGTCAGTGCTTTGAGTTCAGCTGATGGAGAGTATCGCTCACAAGTTAGGCTTTCTTCTTGGTCATCCACGTTTCTCAAATCTCCACTTTTAGCCAGGTTTCCAAGGCACCCTTTGGCTTGGTGGGGTATTCCAGTGGTACTTCTGGTTTTGGGTGGTGTGAGGCAATGCTCCACCAACTGGCACGGAGTCAGCTGTGTGACAGCAGGAGAGGGAGGGGAGAGGTCATCCCCATAAAAATACTAAATTGGATTTTATAAGTTTATAGCTATGTTTTGTTTCTTTTACAGAACTATAATCCTGGTGCTTAGAGTGGTCTGAAAGGAACAGAAACACTTAGCCTTGAACTTTTGTTCTGCTGCTGCTTCTTGTGCCTCTGAGGTACAAAACATACCTGTAAACTTATAATCAATCAAACCAATGTTCAAGGGCTAAAAAAAGAAACCCAAAAAGGGCACAGGCTTCATGTTCAATAGTGAGAAACTTGGGGTGGGCAAACCAGAAGATTGCAGTTGGCAATCGGCAGG
>NW_009619612.1:0-501 GCF_000690535.1 Cariama cristata
AGAACTTTAGATTTAAAAAAAAAAAATAAATAAAAGGGAAGGAAACGCAGTCGGTATCAGCAGCCCCAGTGCACACCGTGAGCTCCTGGCTCAGGAAGGGGCACGGGCACTGCTCCCGACGGCTCGAGAGCCGAGGGCAGACACCAACCCCCTCCCTCCGACGCTCCTAAATTCGAGGTTTGTATCAA
Source organism: Cariama cristata (assembly GCF_000690535.1). Classification (NCBI taxonomy): domain Eukaryota; kingdom Metazoa; phylum Chordata; class Aves; order Cariamiformes; family Cariamidae; genus Cariama; species Cariama cristata. Next base: position 189 of record NW_009619612.1, read on the forward strand.
AACAGCGATGCTGCCCGACGTCCCGCAGGCTCGTCCCGGCCCAGCACATCCCCAGGGCTTGGCTGGGGCCAGACTCAGCCAGAAGCAGCGCTGGGTGCCCCAAGCCAAGCTCCAGAATAAAAAACAGGTGGTGGTTGCTTTTGGTTTGTATTTTCAAAATAAACCTCAGGGAATAAGGAGCAGATCCCTTGTTAGAGGGAAGAAAGCGAAGCTCCTGATGGGCTGGATGAGGGTACGAAGCAGCAGGACCTGCACTTGGAACTGAGAAACTCCTCTTGGCTCGCCCAGCGGCTCGCGGGGGAGGGCCCGGTTT
>NW_009619612.1:517-985 GCF_000690535.1 Cariama cristata
CAGCTCCTTACCTGGCCGTGACCATGACGGCGACCTACCACCCTGCTTACTCTCTGCTGCCTCGTAAAGACTCTGGGTGGGGGTCACATCCCGCATTTCAGCCTCTCTGCGGACATCAAAAAAAAAACCAAACCCGTTCTGCCCGCACTCTGCCTGGGATGCAGACAAATAAATGCGTTCGGCAGGGGATGCTCGCCCGTGGGCAGCTCAAGTCACTCGCCCACAGCCCTGGCAGAGGAGAAGGGAGCCAGGACCCCCAGCATCCACCCTCCGGTACCCAGCAAAGGGTAAAAGGATGTCAATTTTCCCCAAATTTCCCCAAATTTCAATGGAGGAGTGTGATGGACCCACCGAGAGCACAGCGGGAAAGGATCCCTCCCGGGACGCGGTGGCCAGGCTCGCCGTGCACGTCAGTCCCACAAACGCATTCTCCCCCAGCTACAAAACCCCGGCCGCGGCGACCTCGGG
>NW_009619612.1:1055-2015 GCF_000690535.1 Cariama cristata
GAGGCATCGCCCACCAGCACCATGGACCCCCCTGGGCAGCAAATTCAAGGCGTGACGTGACGTGCGGGACAGCCCCGACATGTGTCCCCATAGACATGGTTCCAGCACAGTTGGCTGAAAACTACCAAATTTTTCAAAACTACTAAAGAAACTCCAAAAAAAGGAAAATAAAGATCCAGAGATTTCTCCTCCCTTGTTTCTCTGGCACCGTTCCTGATATTACCAACCCAAGCGGTGCCATCACTGTCTCAGGACGGGAGAACCCCAACTTCACCAAAACCAAACACATCTGCACAGCAAGGATCGGTCCCTGGTGTCCCCACAGCTTTTTTTTTTTTTTTTTTTATAACTTAAACCGATGTTTAACACGAAGCTTTTCTCACCGGGTGCTCTTTGCCTGCCTCGTGCCCAGCACTCAAGAGCACGACTGGGGTGAACGGGGCCCTTTCCCAAAGAGCCCAAAGTCGCCGTGTCTGGATTCAGGCGGAGGAAAGGGAAGGGCTCGATCTCCCCACGCCCAGCCTCAGCACCATCCTGCAGACACACCGTTTTACACGGCAAATCCCATTTACATCCCTGTCGCGACGGCACGAGGGGTGCGGCGCAGGGTTGAGCTCTCGCGGGGATGGGGACGAAGGGAGCATCGTGTTTGAAAAATGCCCTGTGCCCCCCGCAAAGAGCCAAACCTTCATTCCCGGGCTAAAGAGTACTCTCGAGAATTTGCAACGTTAATCCACTAATCATTTTCTAATCCTTAATTAATTAAAGATGGGTCCTTTAAGAAAGAGAGCATCTGCGTGGGTCTCTTTTGGGCTCCTAGCAATCTTAAGAATGAGAAAAATGTCGATGCTCCGCAGTCTCGGCACAGTTCAAATTAATTAAAATCCTGCTTCTCGGCCGCACGTGAAGAACAAAATTTTACAAATTGCTTCAAGAACCTTTCGAGGAAATGGCTGGGGT
>NW_009619613.1:0-274 GCF_000690535.1 Cariama cristata
CCCGTGCCACCGCAGGGCTGCCGGCGTTGTGAGGGGGCTGTGGCGTGGAGCAGCCCCATGTCGGCACCACCGAGGATGCACTGCGGCAGTCAGCTCGGTTCATGGCACGCGTCCATCCCGGCGAGCGTCCTGCTGAGCCCCACGCAGGGGACGTGCCATGGCCCCAGTGATCGGCGGTGGCCCTTTGCAGCATTGTCCCCAGGTTCTGCACAGATGGCCTTCGGCTCTGCGGGACTCTGGAGGCAGCAAACTGCCTGCAATGCCACCCGCCCCG
>NW_009619614.1:0-239 GCF_000690535.1 Cariama cristata
GTGGGCACGTGTGTGACCGTAGCAGGGCGAGGAAGGAGAATTCTGCCCCAAAATCCACACTGGGGGGCTGGAGCAACGAAAGGATCTCTTAAAGGAAGATGGAAGGGACTGTTTCATCCTGCAGCCCCCGAGCCGGGCAGGGTGAGGGCAGCACCGGCGAGGAGGGATGAGACCTGCAGCCCACGGCACGGGACGGCAGCAGCAGGTCTGGGAACGGGCAATGCCCTTTGCAATGGCCG
>NW_009619615.1:0-2517 GCF_000690535.1 Cariama cristata
CAAGCCACAAACTGTAAAAGCACACACCCCCCCTCAGCCCTTTATAGGGATTCCCCCAGGGCTTCCCAGCTGGCTCCTATTACTGCTCCTATTGCTGCTACCTCATCCTTAAAGAGATGGCCCCCCCTGCTCCGGGGGTGTCTAGGGGGAACCCCCTGGTTCTCTTGAGGCTTGGCCTCGGTTTCTCTCCAGGCTGAGCCTCAGCCCTCTCACCCCACCGGAGGGGTTTGCACACAAACTTGTGCAGCCCCTGAGAGGACGGGGGGGGGGCTTGGCACCGGCATCCTGCAAAGGGGGCCATGCATCTACTCCAAAGCTGTGCCTCAGCCTGCAGCAAGAAGCTGGGGAGATGGCAAACACAAAAACATGAACCGCTGCCTCCTCCTCATCCCCCATGCTCAGTGCCTTCCTCCCAAGCTGCTCCCCTTGTCCCCTGTTCCTGACATCCCTCCCCACTATCCTCCAACTGATTTCCAGCCACTCCAAGGCTTCTGCATTCCTCTTATGTCCTCTTTGGGATGCACCATACGTCATCGAGAGGATGCTCCATCGTGAGGATGCTCCATCGTGAGGATGGAGCCACTGCGTTGTGTCCGATCGCAGCGGTGTCACGCTGGGGATGGGAACCGCCATCCCAGCCATGCTCAGACCAGCTTTTTGGCACGCTGCGGGTTCGGAGAGAGCAGCTGTGCCCTGGGGATTCAGGCAGTGCCGTTCCCCTGCCCACCAAACCCTTTGGCAGCCCTGGACGAGGCCATGAGCAGAGGCGGCTCTGGGGCCATGCGCTGGGCACAGTGCACCAGCTGCAGTGGGACGCATGGATCCAGGCATGACCGAGCGAGAAAATCAGAGCAGAAAGGAGCTGCTGTCGCAAGCTGAGTCACCTGCTCTGCCTGGCACTGCCGAGCGGCTGGGGCCGTGTTATTTTGGAAGCTGCGTGGGCAGATGCTGATAACACACTTTCTTCTTCCCTGCAAATTCTTCCGCGCTGACTCCGTGCTGCAGTGGGGAATTAAAAGCGGGGACGTGCGTTGGGTGATGGAGTTGGCACTGAAGTCTTCCTCTTGGCCTTCTGGTTTGGGCTGTGGCTGTGGCTTAAGTGCTGAAGGGTGCAGGCTGCAGGCGAGAGCTGAGCACGTGCGCGCTCGTTGCACCTCTGGGCAGCAGCAGCACCGCCGTGCCTTCCTCTGGCATCACCCTCCTGCCGCCACCGACCGACCCGACCTCGGCCTCGGCTGAAACCTCCACACCCAGGAGAGGAGGACAGCTGGCATCATCTGCTGCCGGAGCCTCCTCTGAAGTGGTTTTGGGGTCAAAATTCACTGTCGGGCTGTGCGTGGGCAGCCAGCAAGAAGCAAACGCACTGCGATACTGCCCGCGGGCCGGGGCAGGAGGCACTGCGGGAACCTGCCACCATCACACGGATGCGGCTTATTTCCCTCCACCCCCATAAGGGACTGCAAAAAGCCCCCAGGGCTCTCACACCCTCCACTCACAAAATGCGTTGCATTTTGCTGCAAGATAGGCAGCAAAGAATGGACACGTCCCTGGTTTTTTTCTCTTTTTCCTGTTTTTTTTGCCTTTTGTTTTGAAAGGCTGGAAAGCATCCCCTGCTACCTGATGATTTTGGCCCACAAAATGCCCTGCGTCTCTCATCTGCTGCTCCTGGGCACTTCCATGGGGTTACGGGTGCTTCGTCCCCCGGCAGAGCCCCCGGGGACCAGACAGGGTGCTGGGTCCAGGACAAAGAGCATCGTCCCTGCCGCTGAGGTTAATAACCACTACACAAAAGGTCTTTTAAGATTTCCTAATAAAGTTCGTTCTCCTGCTGGATAAACCAAGCTCCGGCCTCCATCCCACCTCCACGGGGTCCTCGGGGGGAGCTGGAGGAAGGGGCAGGTTTTCGCCTTAGCTTCTGGTAATGTAAAAACCACACCAGAAAACAAGCTTGAGCAGGAAGAGAGGGACAAAGTTCCAACCCCGACCCAGGACTGCCCGGCCGTACGTGCTTTCCTGTCCATTTTCTTCCTTCATTTGTTTGAGCCTTGCCTATGCCCAACACCCAAACTGCTTGAAACAGGGCACTTCAAGCATTTCTATCCCATACTGCACTCTGGATGCAATTAAACTAGGCTAACGTGATAAACCCAGCTAATAAAGCACCGAGCAAACCCCACGACCGGTACCACGACCGTTCCTGACGGCCGTGAGACACAGGGACACGTCTGAGCGCCGATGATGCTCCACCATCATCCCTTGCTTCCCGGGTCATGGTGCTGAGCAAGCCCCCTCGGGGCAGCATCCCATGGGAAAACTCCCCCGCAGCGCGATCCCCTGCTCCGAGCCCCTCTCTTAGAGCTGCCCTTTGTTTTCCCCGGTGCTGCTGCTTTTTCTTTTTTTTAAATACTGCCTAATACAATTTTAATGAGGCCGAGGCGCTTGCCAACTGTCGGGTGAGCTGCTAGAGAACCTCTGCTGAGCTGCCTGGTGGCATATGGCAGCCAGAACGGGGGAGCC
>NW_009619615.1:2920-3173 GCF_000690535.1 Cariama cristata
TCCGTCTGCACGTGCCAGCGGCACCGAGCTGGGGTTTGCAGCGTGCAGGGGTCCCAGGGGGGGCAGAAGGCTGTAAGCCAGCCCATGTCCCCTGTGCTGCTGGGGCAAAAACTTGCGAGAAGCCCCCTCGCAGTGAGCCCCCAAAATTGCTCCAGTAAGGACAAGGAGGGCTCCGGCCAGGCTGGCAGCTGAGATGTGGCTTGAAGCCAGAGGACAGCCATGCTTCGAGCGGTGACCCGGTGGCATCGACTCC
>NW_009619616.1:0-6061 GCF_000690535.1 Cariama cristata
TCAAAACCTGATCAAGCACAGAGAGAGTCTTCATGTGATTGCGGTTCTCTCTTAAAAATCTGCTCATTTTTCCCTCTAACAAATTAATACATGACACAGGTATTCTCAGGTAACAAATGTAATCTAGAAGTTCCATCTACTTTTATATTAGATGGTGACTAAATTGTCACGTATATGTTATTTCATACTAAATGACACATTGCATGAAGTCGTACCTATGTGAGAGTATTCTTTTGCAGTTTCCGACCGCAGTCAAAAGAAAAATGCAGAATTTGTTAGTTGTCATTTAATGTGTTTAAACCGATTTAGAGAACCTATGAGAAAGAAAAATACTGCAGATAGTGGGAATGAAAAAAACCACTTTTTATTAATCCTTTTAGTAAGAGGTTGAGTTTTTTTTTTCCTGCAAGTCATAAAAATAATCACAAATATAATATGTAAAGACTCCGGGATTTAATTTAATCAAGCCCGGAACATTTAAAAGTGTAGTTCACTGTAAGTCCGGTAAGGGGCACAAACAGACCTTAGGAAAATTGCTTGGTATAGAAAGCCTTCCCAAACATACGTCAGGCAGCGTGTTGAGCCACATCCTTTTTGAAGAGAGAACTGATGCATTTAGCAAAAATTATTTAAAAAGTTTGCCATAAGCACAAGTGAAGATGTAAGTTTTACAGAGGCATAGCTTTCTGACAACATTCTTCTCAAAGCTGGGATGGCCTCTCCAGTGCTGACACTGTACACAACTTTTAAGATACATTCTTCCCACCCCAAAACCCTACATTAATCTGCAGGAATAGGCCCATGTGTTGTAGTGCTCCAAGCCATTAGACTGGTTTTCCTCTTCCCGCCATCGCAACCATTGTCTTGTAACACTGTAATGCTCTGTTAGCATTTTTTCCTTATGTGCTGGAGTGGTGATGACACACAGATGGAGATATTTTGGAAGTATTTCTTGTTATATCATGGGGGATTTAATATGAAAGGCTCTGACTCATACTTTCCTCTGTGTGCTGTCCTGTGAAGCTAGGAACATAAACCAGTTACCAGTGTAGAGTGAGTTCTTGAGTCTTAGCTGTTCCTACTACCTTTCAGTCTTTTTCAAATGTATGTTATTTATCTGCAAGCAGAAGGGAAAGGGGAGAATCTGTTAAGCCCGTTGATTCAGAATCTGAAGGTGAATTACGTTTTTCTTTGTTTAAGAAAAGTCCTTCACAATGTGTAGAGCACCACCGACAAAAAAAACAGAACTAAAAGTGCTGCCCTCCTTCACCTCTTCCTCCTAACTTTCCCTTCTTAAATATCTTTCCTACAAGGAGCCTCCGGTGCTTGATGAAGACTTTGGAGTCACAGTTTACAATAAAAATTGGTTTCTGTGGAAGGAGGGGCACACAGGATGATCCGAAAACAGGATGTGTTTTGGACACATTCCTCCAGTTGGTTCTCTGTTTTGATTTTACTTGGAGATTCATTTCCTTTTCATAACTGCTTGTAGTTCAGTGACCTGCTGAATGAGTCAATTCTAATGCATTACCTTCAATCTTATGATTGAAGCTTTGTTTGAAGTAGTATACTTTTTAGAAAACAGAAATGCAGCACTGAGTTTAAGTTGAGAGTTAACAAGGAGAGAAATGCAGTCTGTACCACAGTGGCGTGGCCTACAGAGAGAGATCAGGTCTAAAAGAATGACTTCCCTTTTCCAGCCTTCTCCTAGCTAATGAAGACTTTGATCTCATTCTAGAGAAAAGAACAAGAAACATTATCTGTCTGCTAGAATAAGAACAGAAAAATTTCCAAAAGCTGATCTGGAGATGTTTAAAAACAACGTAATGATAGGTGGTTTTTTTTCCTCACTGCGAGTGGCAGTCTCTTGCTGTTTAAAAGCTGAATCTGTGTCCCTGATGACCTGCATTGTGGTGGTCTCCTGCTGGGCTGGTACAGCCAGCAAGCCCTCCCTGCGAAGAGAGAGGTAGCAGCAGAGTGCCCACTGACACCCAGTGCTACTCTGTTCTGCTCCGTTTGTGGCCGCCTGCAGCTGAGATTTGGGTGGGTCCTTAGGATTTGCTATCTGATCTTGTGAGAATACAGGGATTTGGGGGAGTTTACTACAAAACCTAGTTTAAACTGGCTGTGGTCACTGAGGAAGTGAGTATTGACTGATTTAAAAAAAAAAAAAAATTCGCCCTAATAATGCTTACAGTGTTTTGTCTAGAATACTGAAATGTGGATGGGTGTCTCTGTAGTACTATCGTTAAGACCATTTAGATTTCCATATACTAACCAGCTCTAAGCTGCACTCAAAATAAGTAGGTTCACTTCAAGTGGTATGTTTGATCTGGAATGCAGTCTGCCTGTGGTTTTGCCTGTACTGCAGAATTAAGTATTATAATTTTAATTGATTATAAATGACTGGTGTAAGCCATGGCATGTAGTCTTTTGGTTTAAAATGCTTATGCTGAGACAGTTTAGATTAGCACTGGAACTTGAAAAAAGTCCACTTCTAGCACTACTGTAATAGCAAACCTTGAAATTAATGGAACTTACAATAGGAGTCTTACAGTGCTTTTCCTTTCTGGAATTGAACTGCACATACTTCAAGTAATTTTTTTTTCCCAATAATGACTTGATTTAACCTCTTCTATATAAAGTTCTGCAGCATACACATATGGAAAAATCATACATTTAGATTACTAAAGGAGAGCACTGTTCTTTGTAAACACCCAAAAAATTAAACCTATGCATTGATCTTCTGAAAAGTAGGACTAAAAAGCAGGACATATCAACATATCAAATGCAGTAAGACAAAGTGTAGAATGAGCATGGAAGTATCTACCTGCAGTGAGTGATGTATTTACTGGAACTGGGGAATAAGTGGTATTTTTTAAAGGAGTGTCATATGATGGTCATCAAACAGCAATAAATTGCAGAGGTATCTGCCAAAACTGGAGTTGTTAAAGATATACATAAGAAATACTATCATATTAGCTAGCAGAGTCCAAAAGCTAAGGAGCAAAGCTCATGTTAATGATTTGTCATTAAGTGGCATTTGGTGCAAGAGTGCTTCATAAGTTTATCTTTTGTAGGACTTGGACCTGTGGATTCCAATTAATGCCAAAATAATAGGATCCTGGTTCTACTAACATGTTCTAAACTGTTGGGTTTTTTAAACCGTGTAATTAAACAATTAAGATGTAGATTTCCAACAATTTCGTATGCATTGAACAGAAGAGCTTGATTAAAGACAGATTTTCACACAGTTCTCTTTTTACTTAACCAGTCTTACCTTTGAACTGAGGGAAAAAAAGGATTTTTGAAAGCTAGAAGTAATGATGTCATTAATTTGAGAAAGTAAAAATGAGACCAAGAATGAAGTAGCAATGTAATCTGTTTTTTTCTTAAAAATGTAGGTGTTGGTAAACTAGTCATAAGTATTTTCTGGGTTTTGTAATGTATATGTAAAGATTGTTGAATTTATTGCATATGAATAGAGGGAGTAATTGCATTTTGCTATTCATATTAGTGCTTTCTTAAACTGAGTGCTTTAACAGATGCACGGTACATACACCTCAGTGACTAATGGAATTCTGACATATCTTGGTTGGGACTCAACGTCTGTTTATTGGATGAGCTTCAACTGTGGTATTCAGGCAAAACTGTTAGGGCAGTCATTTAGGGCTTGTAAAGTGTTTTAAAATTCTGCTTTTTTGAAACGTAGAAATCAGCATCACACTATTACGGTGCTATCCACTTTTACATAGTGACAAAAGGTAAACCATAGTATCAAACATTTTCTGTTTCCTAAATGTTCAGTGTTCCCCTCAGTGGTTCTCCCATGTCAAAAAAACCTGAAATGTTTTAATTGTAGTTGATCTATTTGACTGTAATGCAATATAAAACAAATGTTGCCTTTTCTAATTTAGTGCAATAACAAAGACTGGGCTTCAAAGTATTTTCATGGAACAGGTATTGTAGCAGCTTGGTTATTGAGCCTTAACAGCTTTGACAGTACTCCTCAAAGTTTTACTAACATATTGCAAGGTATACAATTGTACAATTACAATTTTTCCATATTCTAGAAAAATAAAAAAAATTAATTCTTAATTTTTATATCTTGTTTTTAAAGTTCATGGTTAAATAAACATCTGTCCCTTGAATCTGGCAAACTGGCACTTTTCCAAGTCAGAACAGAACGCAATATTGCAAAGCACCAGTGTAATTGAAGAGGGAAGTAATTTGCATTATTTTTCTGTAAAACTACTCTTGAGTAACAGATGGCGATCGCAAACATATTGCTCCAGAGACATATGGAAGCCTATTTGTTCCATAAAACTCAAGAGTGACTATTAAACCCAAAATTACTCTCTTCAATGCTGAAATACGATTGTGTAGTAATCTTCAGTATGGCTGTAATTACAGTGCATAGCAACTCATGTCTCTGAAAATACAGATAACAGGGAAATGTTTCAGAGATTAGTTTTCCATTTGCAGTTTCCTATAATCTGATTATTTGTGCTAATCTGAAATAATTAACCAATTTGGTTTGACTGCTTCAGTGCCAGGTTGCCATTATAATTTAAAACCTTAAATCTTGTAGCAGGTATTGTAACAACCCATCTTAACATCTAAACAGCCCAACTGTTAATTATACAGTACAAAAATGAACCAAGCAGCCATTTTTCCAGATTCCACCCTGAACTGGGCACAGGTCTCCAAGTGTGTAAAAAAAAAAAAAGAACCAGAAATTCCTCCCTTCCTTGTTTTGCTGCCTTGATTCTGCTCTATCAGATGATATCCTGGTCTCCCAGAGGTCTCAATCAAACAAACAATTAATTTTTTACTTGAATCACAACACAGCATCTATGATATAGAATTAGATTTTGATACAATTAATGGGAAGTTAGATAGTATTCATGACAAGCTCTTACTGAATTCACCTTGTACAGAGATTTACATCAGATCTGTCATTGGATTTTTGATGGTTTGTTGTCACAAACATATATTGGCTAGCAATACCACCAAACTGAGACCCCTGACAAGGAAGATTTGGAATAATTAATAACTAGGAGCGGAATAGCTTTTGCTTTCTCAAGGTTTATAATGGCTGAAGGTTATTTGTTTAGTGTGATTCCTCAGAATACTTTGCACAAAGACAACAGTAGCCAGGCATTAGACTAGTGCAGCCCTATTTCACCCCATCAAATTGTAGGTTACTTTCATGGAGTGATTTTTTGTGTGTGTGCTTGGAATATGGAGGCTAACCACACATGACAGAGCTTTAATATTCAAAACCAATTTTGTTTGATTCTGTATAGAACTCAGCATATATATTTGCCAAATTAACACCAAAAAACAGTGAGAAAGGATCTTCTACAGTTGTAGGCTGGGTCATATCTAAAAGATCTGGCCGCAGATGGGAGACACTTACTAGCAGGTATCTGGAAGTGAGGGCAAGCCTGGAGTGAGCTGAAAAGGCAGCTGGTGGCTAAGGCCTTGCAGGATGACAATCCCTTAACAAATGATTTGGGGAAAATGCCTCTTTTTCCTTTGTTTTCCCAAAAGGGAAGTGAGAACTGCTGTAGTGATTTATAGTGTTAGAGATTTCTTTTTATAGCTTGTCTAAAGGCTACAATTTTTAAATTAAATTAAAGCAATAGCTCTTCGCTGTCATTTTAAAGTGTTTCAGTAATGCTATTTATTTTTACAGTGCCTTGTGACATCCTGTGGGGAACACAGCATAATGAATACGTAATGAGGGTGCCTCACACCAAGAGAGAATTGTCAGCGGAAAAAGATGGGGAAAAGTGTTTATTGATGTGCTCTAGAACAGCCACACGTTGTTCTAGAATACCCACGTTTTAGTGCTACTTCAGACTGTGTGAAAATAATTTTTCTGTTGTATGAACATGCCGTTATTTATTGCGTCACCTGAACGGGTAAATATATGTCTGGCATAGTGTCTGGCTCGGTGGGGCCACGCGTCTCCTGGAAGGTCCTCCAGCAGCGCCGAGGAGGGGAAGGCAGAGGCGGGGCTGGGCCCTCTCGGCCCTGCGGGCCGGCGACGCCA
>NW_009619617.1:0-350 GCF_000690535.1 Cariama cristata
GGGGAGCTAAACCACAAGGTCTGAGCCTCGTTAGCGCCGAGGCTCTCGCAGTGGAAAGGGACCTTAATGAGCTTTTTTCCTTGCCGTAAAGTTTCTTTACGGGGCCCGAGCGCAACGAGGAATCAGGTGTTAAGTGACTCACCCGAGGTCATCGGTTTTGCAGCGCGGGGAGCTAAATCCAGAGCTGCCCAAATCACGGTCCTCGGTGACCACCTCCGTCAGCCCCTCGGTTTGCAGCTCTTCCAAAGACCCAGGGGAAGATGCTGCCCACCCCCCTCCTGCCTCCATCTCCGGGGTCTCCGCTGAAACCAGCAGCCCCCAGTAAAGGCACTGGCTGGGAGCTCCATGTG
>NW_009619617.1:432-928 GCF_000690535.1 Cariama cristata
AAAAAGCCGCTCCGTCGACCGATGGCGCCGACCTATGTCACGCGTGGGGAAACTGAGGCAAGGAGCGCCAAAGGTCCCGGCGTCGGCACCGTTTGCCGAAAGGCAACGACTCCTCACTTACCCACGGGGCTCGGGCAGGCTCCGTTCGTGTTGTTGAGGTCTCCCCCCAGCATCGCCCCTGCAAAGTAATGGGAAACACGGGGTCACCGTCCGCTCGGAGCCAAGGGTGAGCATCCCTCCTTTTTGGGGAGGAGGGAGAGGGGGAGCACGAGGGAGGAAGGCAGAAGAAAATGAGCGGTGTTGCTTTCCAGGGGAGAAAGTCTTGGGCAAAATGAGCAGCATTCCTGGTGATCAAGGTTGGGAAACATTATCCAGGCAGATCCGTTTCCTTTGGGAAGGAGCCAGGCAGCACAGGAGCCTGCTCCAAAGGAGGCAGCTTGGAAAACACTGCGGCTATTTTATTCCAAACCCCCCCTTTGGGGGACACGGGGGTCGG
>NW_009619617.1:2017-2290 GCF_000690535.1 Cariama cristata
AACTAACATGCAAGGGTCTGGCTCCTAAAAACCAGGATTTCTTCCGTGTCCCAGGCAGCGAGCGAATGAGACGCAGATGGCCGGACTTGGAACACCTCTGCGCTCGCAACCGCAAAATTATCCCCCTTCAAACGAAGGGCGGGCGAGCTGGAAACGGCGAGCCGCCAGCGGATTCTGCCTTACAACGAAGCCTCTTTTTTGTTTGGTGTTTTTTTTTTCATTCCCTTTTCGGCAGAGGGGCCGGCGCGAGGGCAGGGGGGATCCCTGCAGCCG
>NW_009619617.1:2348-2596 GCF_000690535.1 Cariama cristata
TGGGGATCAGTCCTAGAGCAGAAAGCCCCCCTCTCCCTCAAGTCTGGGGGTCTCAGCCTGATATCCGAGCGCTTCAAGCCATCCCCGAGACCGCGCGGAGGGAGGAGTAAGCAACCAAACCGGCTTCAAACCACGGCTCCTATCGCATCCCAACCCAGGGAACTCTTGCCGGTTGTCCCGACCGCTCAACCTGCTTCTGGAGGCACCTCCCAGCCCTTCTCGCACCCCTCCAGCTCCCACAGCCCCCC
>NW_009619618.1:0-291 GCF_000690535.1 Cariama cristata
AAAAAATTAAAAAAAAATTAATTGGGAGCCAGTGTGTTTCTCTCACCCCTAAGCTTTTGTGTCTGTTTAGCCGCAACCTCCGGCTTTTCTTTGTTGTCGGAGCGCATTTCACTCTCGTGTCAAAGTGTGTCAACCCGAACCTTTCCCTCCGCAATGCTGGGCCCCCCCGGCCCCCCCGGCCCAGCCAGCCCCAACACCTCCCCGCATCATCAGCAGGCAGTTCCCTCCCCAGCAGCATATGCAGAAAGGTAATTAAAACTGTTTAGGTATTTTGGCGGTTGTTGTGGTGGG
>NW_009619619.1:0-277 GCF_000690535.1 Cariama cristata
ACAAGACAAACAACTCTATTTATATGAAAGTAATTATTTTCTAAGACTCCTCTAGGGTTATGTGAGCTCAGAAGCACAAGACTGGATCTTAAGAACTCACTGAAGGAATTAATTTTTTGAGCACAAGGCAATTTAATTGTTTTTCTGGATCACAAGGGAATGCGCATTTTTTTCAAGTTCATTTCATAAAATGGCTGAAAGTGGAAGACAAGCATTATTTCTATTGTAAATCAAGCTATGCCCAAGAAGATACAAAAGACACAGACACTGCATTGTT
>NW_009619619.1:395-815 GCF_000690535.1 Cariama cristata
AGTAAAACAAAGAGACACAAACTCTGTGGAAATCAACAAGCCATGCATCTTCCCGCTAACTCCTCTGCTGCTTCCCAACTACAGAAAGGTCAACAACTACTCAGGATGGACCTACTGATTTGCAATTGGCTTTTCACAAGCTGAATGGCCTCCTAGAAGTAAAAGTACACACCTGAAAGCCAAACCCACTCTCGCCTCCTTCCTTCCCTGTCCCCCTTTGCTCTCCCTCCCTCTCTCTCTCTCGGAAAACCTATCGAGATGGGCAATCTGACAGGCAGAAGGCAACAACCCCATACGCGGACACGTAGCACACAAAGCACAACCGCCTCCACAGCCTGACCGGAAGCATCTCCAACTCCCAACGAACAAGCACACCCACAGAACTACTGCCGCTGCTCCACCTGATGCCTCCCCCGAAGT
>NW_009619620.1:0-1826 GCF_000690535.1 Cariama cristata
CCAGCACCAGGGCCGTGCATAGGGCCCAGCCCGCCATGGGCACCTGTGGAAAGTGGGGTCAGGGCCATCCGGACTTCTGGGCCCCCAATTGGAAACTCCACCCTGGACGCTTGATTCCTCTACGAACACCCCCTCCCAGACAGCTGGGTCCCTTACAAATGCCCTCTAAATGCACGGAGGACATCCCACTGGACACCTGGGCCATCTGTGGATCCCACCTGGGAACACTACAGAACACTCCATGGACACCAGGGTCCCCTATAGTTCTGCACTCCCCAGGAGCCTGGCTCCCCTACAGAACACCCGCCCTGGACTCCTGGGTCCCCTATAGATCCACCCCTTGCCCCGACACCTGGATCCCCTACATATCCTCCCTCTCCCACTGCATGCTTGGGTTCCCCACAGTCCCCTCCCACAGACACTCTGGCCCCCTACCCATCCCTCACCTGCACCTGTGTGTGTGCCTCAGTTTCCCTTATGGCTTGGAGGTCTCCGGGATCCCTCCCACTCCTCCCCACCTCTTTTATACTGGCCCCAGTTGGGTCCAATGGGCAAGGATCCAGGAGGAGGGGCAAAGCAAAGAGCAAGGTCCAGTGGACGTGTGGGGGAAGCCAGGCGTCCAGGGGGCCCCACTCCCCCTCGGGCCCCCCCCAAGGTCATTAGTTAGTCATTAACGAACCACGTGACTGACTGCACACATCCCCTCGCATGCCCCCTGCCTTGGATGATGCATTCTGGCCTCAGGCACATGTCCCACGGCGGGCAGGACACAGGGCTCCCCTTGGGTGGCAGGGCAAGATGCCCAGTTCCCCGGAGTGGGGGACAGGATGCCAGCATCACCTCAGGGGCAGCTGACAGATGCTCCTACTCCGCTTGGATGATGTGACATGGCCACGGCTGCCCCACATTGTTTCGGAGCTATGTGTTCCTTCCCCCTGTGCCCCCTTGCAGGCAAGTTCGTTCCCCTGGGAAGTGCCAGGGTGCATTTTGCCCCACCGTTACCTCACATGCTCCCGGCTGCTCCACTGAGGCAGAGACAAGCAAAGAGCCAGGAGCTAGCCTGAGCCCATCCAAAACCCATCCCTTTCCCTCGGCCATCAGGGAGAACCTGAGGGAGCCCCAAGGAGAGCATGTCCCCTCCAGAGCCAGAGGCACACAGTGCCCAGGAGAGGCTGTCACCACCGGGTGCAAGCGGTCTCCATCCTCCTCTTCAAAGACGCGATAGAGACTGTGATGGGAAGTGGCAAACGGAGGATGAGGAGGAAGGTGGACAGGAGCCCTCAGCTGCCCTACTTCTGCATGAGCAAGCAAGTTTGATCCCACCAGTGATTCAAGGACAATGGCACCAGATGCTGACACTCCACAAGTGGGCCTCAGCGCAAGGGCTGTGGCCTGCTGAGAGAGTGAATCACAGAATCATTATCGTTGGAAGAGACCTCAAAGATCATCAAGTCCAACCGTATACCTGCTGCCACCATGTCTACTAAACCATGTCTTGAAGTACCACATTTAAATATTTTTGAACACCTCCAGGGACGATGACAGGAGGTCCCTGGGGAGATGCACACTTGGAGTGCCTGTCACCGTCAGCCCTCACCTACTTGTCCCCAAGGACAGCACAGAGCTGCCCACCTGTCTGTCCCAGGCCCACCACGTCCTTCAGCCTGGGGTAGCCTCGGTCCTGGGCACCACCTTTCCCAAAAGAGCTAGAAAAGGTCTAAAACTGGCCAGAATGAAGGTGGACAGTGCCCTGCCGCGGGCTGTGGTGGCACCTCCATGGCTTTGCGGGCCTCTGGAGAATTCCCCTCACAGCCGCACCGCACTTT
>NW_009619621.1:0-13926 GCF_000690535.1 Cariama cristata
CGCGGTAAGAGGGGTGGAAAAGCTTTCCCGCCCAAATGTTGGCTGTACTGGGCCTGTTCTGCTGCTGGGTGCCCCGTTTGGGGGATTTAAGGCTAAAGAGATGCTGAAGCTGTCGGACGGCCCGCAGCAAAACGCAGCAGTTTGTGAGGAAAACACACCGGGGGGGGGCGGGGGGAAGTATTTCCACTCCTAAAATATGCCAGCTCTGTCACCGAAACAGCCCCCAAAAGCACGTCCTTCAGAGAAAAAGTTGTGAGAAAAAGTCCCAATACCCATTCAGTTACTCAACACCAGTGCCTTTGCCCAGCCACTACTTGGGAAATGAGAGGTGAGACTGAGGAAAAGAGACAACTTAACTTAATGGGAAGGAAAAGAAGCAGAACAAACTGTTTTAAAAATTCTTTTTCTCTTTAAGCCAAGTGTTACAGACTCTCAGAAAGCAGCCCTTCATGATCCCCCACAGGTTGTACCTCTCAGTGCAAACCATTTCCACC
Source organism: Cariama cristata (assembly GCF_000690535.1). Taxonomy (NCBI): domain Eukaryota; kingdom Metazoa; phylum Chordata; class Aves; order Cariamiformes; family Cariamidae; genus Cariama; species Cariama cristata. The sequence goes on from NW_009619621.1 coordinate 495, forward strand.
TGCTCTGGCACCAGAAACCAATTAAATCTCTGCAGAAGGGGCTGGGGGAGGTTTGCTGAAGCCTCTAGTCATTTTTCCAAACACTTCTCTCCTACCCATCTTTGCATCGGCATGGTTTTATACCATGCAAGTCGTTCCTCTGTGCATTTTGCTACTGCTTACAGACCTAAGTGACAGAGGACTGTTCAAGTTTTCCCCTACTTTTTACATTTTCGCTCTGCCTTTGGAAGAAAATTATTCTAGTTCCCTGACACATGACATGGAAACAAGCTGTCTATCAGTCCTGCCAGTTCAACAGCATTTGGGGCACTGAGATATAGGCTATTGTGCAAAATCTTAATTAGACCTGGTTTCACTAAATCTGGCACAAAATACGCTCTTTTTGGACAGACTAAATTTATTCAATAACACTCTTGCAATCTGTTTAGCCCTTGCTAAACCCTTGCTTCCACCATGGCTGAAATCATTGTACTTTATAAATTATCAATTCCATCTAAGAGATGGCAAATTTACCTCATTTCTGATTTCAGTAACTTCACAGGGGAACTGATGGAGTGACTATCTTCTGGGAAGAAAAAGCAATTCTGGCTTGATTGTGTTAGTTCCTTCAAAATGTATTTTCAATAATAACTTACAAGTTGGTTTGTATAATTTATACCTGTTACTCCATTTTTTAAATGGTGTAAAGTATAACAGAATCCCTCAATTTATTGTAGGATTAGCTGCAATTTCAAAATAACCAAATCATTCATTGTATAAAATTAGCACGTACACTGAAAAGAGCCAGAGAAATAACCACCTATGAAATACGGTTAGACCATTGAATATCTTTGATGATTCACCATAAAATTACTTCAAACTCTGCCTCATCCATTCCTTGCAAAGGAAACCAACATGCTGCCAGCCTGCACATCTGGTGATAAAAGATGAATTCAGGAGAGTTATCCTAAAAACAGTCATGAAAAAAGTTCAGATACCGTTTTGCACCAGATATGCAAGAACACAATGAATAAAACCAAACCCATGGTTTAATGCCACAACAGGGGCCCTAGAAAGGGGGAAAAAACATTTCTCTCCTCTCTCATACTGAAGATCTAGGATGATTTCCAAATTGTAACAGCTGTCTTGCAGTGCCTTAAATTATCTGGAGTTAATTGTTTTAAATGACTTTTTAAATGATTCGGATCAGCACCTTTGTGATCAAGCAACATAAAGGGTGTGTTGTACCAGGTAAGCAAGTGTAAAGGGGTGTTAGCCCAGGATTAAATAACATTATTGTACCTTAAAGATCTGAATTTAATTCTAAATGTAGGAGGGGGAAACTACCTCTCTGGGAACCTGTAACCACCCTCAAGAGGCCTAAAACATTGCCCTTGATCAAGGGCTGATGACATTTACAACACTGATAAGGAGCTGCAGTTATCAGTGAGTAGTTGCCACATTTTGCCTAAGATCAAGACTTATTCTCACTTTTGCAAAGGTGGTGTGAAAAGGATGCCTCTGTACGAATGAGTAAGCCTGACACTATTTTCCCAGCAGGACAAACAGTGAATGCTGTCATGCGAGAATGTACTGCATCACCACATGCTTTGAGGTTGGACATTTTATCCAATTCACAGCCCAGACATGTAGCTGATTTCAGTTAACAGCCAGGCAGGTTCTCCTGAGCAAACCTGGATAGTAGGTTTCCTACAGAGCCCTGCTGACAAGTCAGATCCGGCTTCTTATTTCCACTGCAATCTGACCTGTGGGTTAGGATGACTGACTGAAAGCCTCTCCTTTACCTGCCCTGGGATTCCTGCGCACTCAGAGGGTTTCTTCTCTGCTTCTTACCCACAGTGAAGCTACAAGAGGAGATATCTCCTCCTTTATGCATTGCCTAGTTAGGATCCCCTGTTTGGTCTCCAGTCCTGGTTTTTCCCTATGTATGCTGTCCTGAAAACAGCACCAAACAATTTAGCATCAGTATTTCTAACTCTGTATACTTTTTACCACAATGTGGGGCTGGGGTTAATAAGGTAATAACAATTATGTTAGATTTTCACTGTTCATTAAAAAATAAAATGTAAACATCAGCTTTGTGAGCAGAGACCAAAAAAAAAAAAATAGACGCCAGTATCACTGCAGCCTTGAAGCATCCTGGACAGGCTATTTACAGTTACTGGGGGTGGCAATGCTTTTCTTTTTCTGTGCCTACAAGAAAACCTAAAGGAGCTTTAGAGGAACTCTGCCCAGCTCACCTCTGAGATTTGAAGGGCAGAACAGCCTGTGGCTCACCAAGGCTGGCTGCCCCAGGACTTCAGTCACCAACATCAAAGTCTGACTCCTGTTTGAACTGTACTGTTCGCTTTCCTGTACGGTCTAGTCTCGATTTAATACCACGTGATATGCTCTTTCCTGTGACTTTAATTAAGTGCTGCAAATGATTCTGCAGCCCCACTACTGAAAGTTAATTTTATTGATTAAATTTTTGACCCCATCAGAACAGATTTCATATTTGCTTTGCAAGAATCATTTTTCACAAAATGCTGTTGATTGGTGTTAATTACGTTGTCTTAAATCTTTCACTGAGTGCATCTGGCTTTATCTTTCCAATATCCAGCCCCAGACTCATTGTCTAACCAACCAGCCTATAGTGGCCTATTCACCTTTTTAAATACTAATTTTTATTCACTCTTAAACTTCTCTAGCCTGATAAAATTTAACAGAAATCAGTTCTAATGATTTAAATTTCCTTTAAATTTGCAGGCAACTTTATAACCCTAGGACATACAGTTTAAATCTGTCACTTCTTTAAAATATTTTCTCCAAATACCAGCATCTTCCTTTCAAAAATCTATTTATTGATAAAATTTTCCATGTAAAAAACAAATGGATATATTTAAAGTATATCAAGATGCTATATAAACAGAGAAAACTAAAAATATCTAGCCAGACTAGCTAATAACAGCACCATAGCCAAGAGGCAAGAACGGGTCAGATTATATGGTAAACATAATTCTGTTTGTATAGCTCCCAGTTCTATATATAACCTTTTGAATTCCCACGTTAATTGTAAGAAATGCCCTTAAGTAAGAACAGACAGTATAATTTATTGGCAGGAGAAAGTCCATTTGGAAGATTTGGCCGTGGTCTGTAATTCCTTTAAGTCAATAGCAAAAGTTCCACTGAACAAACGTTGAAACATTGTCAAGATCTTGAAAAAAATAGCAAGATTTACAGATAAAGCCCTAGTTACCTTTTCTGAGACCCTATATTTCCAAAACAAATGTCTAATTTCAAATGAACTTTAAAAAATATTTAGATTTGGACAGATATAGGCAACGTACAATGTCAGAATTTTGGTTTTTTGCTGTGGTGGACGGACTAGAAAGCTGGCAGCATAACTCAGGATGCTCATTTCAGTAAGGAGAAGTCAATTACATGAAAACACAAGGAACTCATTCCTGAAAAGTGTATTTTTTAGACACACAGCAGCTTGAGATCTCCTTGCAGTAGCTTGCTTACCTTTGCAAAAGACAGCTCGGCTCAGCAGCAGAACCCCACTGATCTGGGTCCTTGTGGGCAGACAGCACAGCTGCATGCACTACGGCCAGATGAGCAGACACACAGTTGCCCTTAATGAGGAAATAACCCCCTGAGCTTGGCACTTAAGTCTTGCAACCCCAAGCTTTTCCAGCTTTTCTTGCAAAAGGTCCTTGCTATCTTACACAACTGCTAGAGAAGAAAGTATATGGCACTCAGGGGTTGGTTCCTTCACATTTGGATGGCAGACAAGGCAATTAAGCAAGAGACAGATGTGTATTCTGCAGTTTGTACCTGCAGCAAACCTTCACATTACCCTGAGGTTACACAGGGTAAACTGTTTGGCTTATAAAAGCTGGCTCTCTGTAGCCCACCAGAAGAGAGAACCAGAGAGCAGTGAGCACTGGGGTGGGCCAGGACCCACTTAGGCAAGTACAAACAGCCCACGCTCGCAGACAGAGCTGCTTAGAGGGCTTTGGCCTTTTAAACAAAGGGCACCTGGAGAAAGGAAGATTCCCCCGTTGGTCTTGCGGGGTGCAGGCTCTGTGCTATCCCTTTTCTCACTTCCAGTACTCAGTAATGTGTTGCTTTCCTAGTAAGCACCAGCTGATAGCTCCAGTTTAAGTGCTCCAAAGCTGATTTGCTGGAAGGGAAAGGAGCCAGAAGCTCCACACAGTGCTGGAAAAGCCACGGGATCACAGGGAGGATGTGCTCAAAAATTTCTCAGGGATAAAGCCTGACAGAGGCACATGAGTCTTCTGTGCCAGGCTGACTTGGAGAGGGCGAAAATGTTTTTGAGTTTTACCTAAATCCAAACTGTGAGTTAATATAAATACATGTGATTGTGTACACATCTCTCTATAAACGTGTATATGTGCACTTATTTAAGTGTGTACCTAGGTATATGTGTACAAAAACACAGGGGCAGATTAACATTTTGATCCTTTTTCCACTGAAAGCAACACATTGCAAAGTATCCATTTCCAAGCAAATTTCACTTCTGTGACATTGCTGCTCTTAAAGACTTAACTATGCAAATGATCTGTAGATTTCTAAAGGATAAAAGGCTTTTCCCCCCTCCTTTCTTTTTCCTAAAATTTTAATTTCTGGATTTACAGCTACGTGGTTCAATTAAGAAAGAAAATGAGGGATGAAGCAAGACAGAAAGCACACATCCAAGACAACGCTTGAAGGAAAATTACAGAAACAATGTGCTGAAAGGAAATGATATTGTAATTTCACTCGTCCACTGCAGTATCAGACATCGGTATTCAGTTTTTAAGGTATGGCTTTCCTTCATTTCTCTGGCATCAATAGTGTTCAAAATGTAACCCGCCCTGGAAATAGTAGCTGCGATGTCCTCATATGCACATTTCACCTACGCAACCTTGGCAAATTCTTTTATGTGGATCACTGTTGCCTTATTTTTTCAACTTTGATTTCCCTAGCCAATATAATACTCTTTTTTAAATAAGAGGGGTTGAAATCTCTCAAATGGCTCAGTTCCTTTGCAGAACTTGATGCTCGAGTCTGTTTTCCTTCTCTGTGGACATCATTGCCATCTAGTGTGATGATGTTGTGACTGCACTGTTTTAGATACAGAAGAAAGGGTAGGAAGACGGTTATTAGATACGCTGTAAGTCAGTAAAGATGCTGACAGCATAGAATGAAAGTACAGTATTGAAACAGGACAGTCAAAATTGCAACAAAGCTAAACTGAACGGTGTTGCAGCAGTTATCAGAGAACCACTTCAAATGCCAGGTCGTTAAAACAACTGATTTTGCGCAGATTTTAACTATGTGACTGAGTTACCACACTTTTCACCTACTACATTCAGCTTCTAAGTCAAAATGTTAAATTCATCTCTTTAGACTATCTGTGTTCTTACTTTTTTTTTTCCTTCGGTCTATGCTAGCTAGGTAAAAAAGCTAAAAAAAACCAACCCAAAAACCTAAAAAAAAGAGATGACAATCATTTGCAAAGATGCAATGGTTCACTCACAATGAAAAAGGTAAAAGGAAAATATACGTTCTTTAAAGGCAATTAATCTACACAAAAAAATTTCAAATATAACACAACACGTCACTTTTTTCTGAAATACAGAATTTACGATACAAAACCAAATGATTGTTTGCATGAAAGGCTGAATTTTGGAGCATCAGTTCTCAAGATTGTTTGTCAAAGTGTCTAGAACAGTACTGCAGTATAGAAAGCAAAACCACCTAGAAATCCAGATGTACTCATCCCCTTCTCCAACTTTTGGCTGGGTTTCATTTTGGCTAAATTGTGTATTGCTCACTGCTGCCTACAGGCCCCAGAAGGCAGAGATTCTTTCCTGCCTGCAGTAGGCAGCAGCATCAGTCAAGAAGATCATCTGACATTTTATTTTGCCCTTATTATCCCATCCTGACTGCCAAACACAGATGGGCCGGGATGGCCACCAATTTCTGGCTATGCAGGCAGTGAGAGTAGGCAGAGCTAACGCACGACTGTCTGCACCTGGCCAAGAAGAGAGGTGCTCTTCATGGGAACACGGAGAGATCAGAAAATTGAGTCTGAAATGTTCCTCTGTTGGCTCACAGTAAAGACCTCACTCATCAGAATACCAAATGAGATAGTAAATACTTTCACCTAACCAGCAGCATATAGAAAAGGGGAGATAATCCCATAATCCCTCAAAGTTGGTCTATTTATATTCTTGCTGGTAAGCAGACAAGGAGAAAAACGATTTCTTCACGTTTTTGAGATGCTGCAAGTGTTTTCAGTGCATGAGAGAAGACTGGCTTGATTTCCTATACACAGGTAACAGGAGAAAATGGTGCCATAAAGACTCCACCATAATGCATGTGAGCAATTGCAGCTGATCAGATAACTTCAGTTCTGAAAGGTGACTCCTCAGCTTTGCAGCCCACCTGCTTCTTTTAACATGAGGTTTTTCAATTTGGCTTGTCCTCCGTAATGAGTTTAAGCAGGGGCCTGTGTTTTTGGGTTTATACTTGAATGAAACTTTACTTTGCCGCACAAACTTCTCTTTGCTGATGTCTCTTACAAAAGCTATAGAAAGAATTGTCAGGGATGCGTATGTTGAGCGTAATCTGGAGCTATAGGTAAAAAAAAAATTTGTGTGTTATTTATTTTTAGCTTTTATTCACATCTTGGCCTCTTTATTTGCTGAAAGTTTGTGCGCTGGTGTACAAGCCTAGTGAATTACAGCATCCGTACAGATGAATGTAGGCTGTGTACCCATGAAGTGCCTTTTTATCAGGAAGCGTATCTCTCTGTCACTTTCTGCCAGAGCGGGTTCCTCTGCTGATACCTGTGAATTTATTTGCACAACTGCAGTATACCCTGAAGACCTGCTACTTGGACAGTGTCTGGGTCCACAGGATGCCCCATACCTTCCCAAAAAGGCTGTGCACAGTGGCTCACTATGATGTCTGCTTGCAGCACTGGCTTAGTCTTAAATTAGAGTGACCACAGTGAGTTGTTACTTTGGTGGGTTCTCAAAACTCAGCTGACAATGCAAGCCACAAAACAGGAAGAAATTTATGTCAAAGGTATAAGTCTCAGGCCTAAAGACAGGGAGGAAAAAAATTCCCTCCCTTGGGACTCTGTGCCTGCTGTATTGCTAGGGCTTGCTTAAAAAAAATTAAAAAGCGACTTTGCTATGGCTTAAAAGTAAATAAATAGATAAATAAATAACTTTAAAAACTGAACCTAAAGAAAAGCTCTCAACTTTGTCCATTTACAAAGCAAGTGTTATTAAATAACTGTCCCCGCAGCTCATGTGTGTGACTTGAGGCCTAGGGGACATTGCATTTGATGTTGGCAAGTTTTGCAGCTGCCTGAAAAGTAATTTGTTTTGAGCTGTCCTATATTGAGCAGCTTCTCTTGAGATATATTCTTATTCAAATAGCATCAGCACAGGGAACACATTTCAGAAATCAGGCCGTGTTACAATGTGACTCAGAGGACGTTGGTGTCCCAGAAGAATGAGGTGGAGAAGCAGGCAGCAGCTGGGAGTTGTGAGAGCCCAACTCATCCAGCATAAAGGCAGATTGCTTTCCTTACGGCCTGCAAAGTGGGGATATGCTGTGTTGAAGGCAGCCGAGGCACCATAGCACGGGTAGATCTAAATCTTTTCTACCGTAACTGAAGTGTTGCAACAGTTTTGATGTGCAAATTTGAAAAAAGGGAGTCACACACATAGCATTAGGAACAATGGGCAACATACCCCTTTCTTTTAGCTTGTAATAGAGCATATAGATTTCTTCTATTACTATGTTCAAGTCTTATTACTCCTGGCAAATAAGAAATAGAATTCATTGGGAAATACTGTAGTGATTGGGATTTTCTAAAGAAACAAGCAGGCGAAGCTGCTTGAAGCTACTATGTATACTCAAGTCAATTTTTGCAAGGCTCTGGATAGGGTGAGTTTTACACTCTTATTTCCCGGTGGACTAGGCTGGAGACTCAAGAGTTAAGTAAGTGCAAGGAACTAAAATATATCTGAGCATACAGCTGCAGATTTCATAAAGCTTTTGTAGATGCCTCGCTCAGTCCCAAGTGGATTGCTCTGACACATCATGGATATATTTGTTTACATCATTTTTTTACGCTGACTTTGCAAAAGAAAAAGTTGCTTTATTTATTTGTACATCGTTGTTATGTTTAAAAAAATGACCCTTTAGCTTTCTAGTAAAAATGAGAAACTTGTTAAACTTGTGGCAGGGAAGAGGAAATGAGCGCAATAGCCCCAGAGCGATGCAAAAACAAGAGCAGGACACTGCTTGTTTTTAATAAACCCACTCATTTGACCATCTGACCACTCCTTTTATGGATAAAAATGAGTTTTTTCCCATGACTGCTTTTGCAACTGTTCAAAAATAGTCATTATTTTTTGTCTTGTAAGTTGCTTATAAGTATCTGTTCCAGAAAGCAAATCTTTACCAAAAAATCTTCCCTGGAAAAAAGTGTTGCAACTACTACCACATTTCTGGCTTTTTTCTTACCATAACTGTGTTAATGTTCATCTGATTATTAAAAAAAAAAATCCACACAGTTTTCTAAATATAAATCCAACAACGGAAACCCTAGAGGTTGCCTGGGCTGGTTATTGCATAGCTGTAGCGCACTCCTCTTTAAGAGGACTTGAGGCTCTCGCCTGCTTTCCTGCTGTCCTGTGGTGACATCTTCTGGGCCCTACTCAGACTGCACAAAACCACATCCAGCGACACTGGTGGAGACCAGTTCAGAAACCTACCAATTTCTGGCCATTAAGAGACTTCTAAATGGGACCAACAAAATCTCACTCTTCTGTTTTCTCGCAAGGATTATTTTCCTTAGAGCTTTCTTGGCTGGCCAAAACCCCACCCAACAAACCCCCACCCTGTTCCGAAGAAGTGACTTGCTGTACTGTTTTTATTTTGCGCTGTTATTAAGCTGTAGCAAAGGAGGGCTCAGAAGTAGGGTGTGGGGTGTAAGTCACCCCTCAGCTTCTCAATAGAATGCATATTGAACCTTGCTGCTTTTTCCAAAGGTTACTTCAACTTCCGAAACTGGCTATATCCCCAGACAAAGCCTGTTTGTATTTTTTTTCAGGCAGAACAGGAATGTCCTGGCTATATGTCTCCATTGTGGAGCTGTACATAGGGGCATCTAAGACAACTACCCCAAGCTTTAGTCTGCACAACTCTTTCAGGAGGTACGGAGTTCTACTCCCAATGCCTTCACAGCATACTTCCGAGGTGGTCTGACCAAGAGCTTAATGCCCCGTCTCACCTGTCGCATGGGTTTGATCCAAGGGTTTGCTGGGTCCTCACATTGACATGCATTCCAGCTGAATATTGAACACTTGCCCATCAGAAGGAGCAAACAGATTTACCCCAGGACGTATTTGCACCCTACCTAGGGAGGCAGCTAGACACCAACTCTGCAGATGATGACCTCAAGGCAGACCCACCTGTGCCCTGGGTGCCCCAACTCTTCCCTAAATGCTTAAGGAACTCTAGAAAAATTGTCCTTCTCTTCCCTCACCTTGAAAGACATTGGCCCCGCATGTCACAGACTCCTCACAGGAGTCTAGGCCCTTCCACTTGTTACACATGCCCTGAAACAGCCACGCGATGGGGTCCTGAGCTGCCATTGGGCTTAGCCTCCGGGCACGTGCCCCAGAAAAACACTTTCTACCCATGCAAAGCGGTACCTGGGGAACCTTGCCAAAACCCAAGGAAGCTGCTTACTGAGGCTACCAGCTTCCAGGATCAAGTGGTTTCAGAGTAGGAGGTTTTGCAATATAATTTCAGAGTTAAGTCTCTCATTTCCACTCTTGTAGTTTACCTGCCTCCTTTTGAGAATGAGCTTCTTGGCTTCAGATGAACTGATCAGTAACTCTTCACCCAGGTCTCGTCTGCTGTAGCCTCATGGATAATGAACTGGAACAATGCAAACACAGAGGGGAGGAGTCCAGTGTATTTAACAAGTGAATACACACAACTCTTTCGGCACCATCTTAGTCAATTAAATAAACCTATAACATGGGAAATAGACTTGGTGGTACACAGAGAAATCAATGATAATTTTAAAAGTGCTTCTAAGTGCCACTGGCTTGAATACAAGTCTTGTCACACAAAAATGATGTCATGTAACCAAATACCAAATTAGCTGTTTCCTGGAGACGGAAGCATTAGGACACGTAACTCAGTTCTATCACAGGGCCCTAATTTTATCCCTTTCCCCCCTTATCAAGCCAAATAACTTGGGCTGGAAGAAAGGCTGTTGGTCATCTGGAGATTGTATCATGTGTGTCCTCACACAGAGAAAAGGAGAGACTGAGTTGCTGCTCTGCACTGACCTGCAGTCAGCACGGGGTGGGGGAAACAGGTGAAAAAGACCCCATCCATTTTGCAGCTCAGATCTGGCAATTGGTCAAGCACACACACACACAAAAATCACCTCTTCAGTCCAGGCATACTTAAAATTAAGAGCTTTCTATAGCATCACAGGCAACTGTCCAGGGTCTCATCTCTGTCCCTCTCTTCCCACTTCTAAACCTTTTTGACCATTTCGCATCCAAGAAGATGCAAAATTTTTCACATCCTGCAGATAAATGAGCAAAGCCTTTGGTTGGTTTCTGACTGCAGGCCAACAAATACTTTTTTGTTCGGGGGTTTTGTTTTGGTTTTTTGGTTTGGTTTTTTTTAAATGGGAGATTGGCAAGATGGAGAAAGCAAGAAATGTTAGTTGGGTAGTTCTCATGGTACTCACATCAGGGAAGCAGATAGGAAGAAGTTACGGGACCATTACCTGCCCAACCTGAGCCATCCCATGGAAGGACTTTTCCCATAAAGGGGAAAACACTGCTTGTTACAGACTGCCCTCTTTTAGCTGGTCCAGACAAGCCATGTCTGATGCCCTCCCTGTTCCCACAAGGAGGTTAGGCTGGGCATCCATATGTTCTCCAGCGCCCCTGGGTACACCCGGTCCACCAGAAATCACCCAAACTGCAGCTTTCTCCTGGTCACCAGAGCCCATCAGACAGGACGTCCTCCCCAGCCCATCACATGTGAAGGGAGGGACCAGGGACCGTTAAGGGGTAAGGGTGAGGGAGAAGCCTCACAAGCAACCGTGTGTTTGGTGAGTTGGTAGGGTCCACAGTTTATAGCCCTTAAATACTTCCAGAGGGTCTGTGCGGCCAACCCTCAGAGCGGGGTTGTTGACTATCCTTGCTTTAATATAAAGGACACCCCTTTTAAAGACCACCCTACCTAAAAATGCAGAACTCTTGTATAGTTTGGGCCTCATTTTTTGTTTTCTCCCACACTGCAGGCAACAGTTACAGTCAAACCAGGCTTTACCCAGAAATGCTGCTGCATCAGAGTTGCAGGGTGTCAAGCCTCTAAGCTATGAATTCCTCCTTTGCTGTGCAGAGATAACAAAGGGACACAGGAGCAGTGGCTCCTGCAGCTGAAAAAAAGGAAAAAGAATACGGTGTGAGCCCTCAAAGGAGAGGGAAATTCTTTTCATCAGCAGATAAGACAACGTAAACACTAATTCACCCTTAAAAACATGCTACAAAAACCACAGTTCCTTCTCCCGACCGTCTGGAGCTGAGTGCAATCATGCTTGTGCTGGGGACAGAGTGACCTGGCAGAGTCAGAACCAGATGTATTGCCAAAAAAAAAATAAAATCGCTGTGTGCTCAAAAAAGCCCTCTGCTTCGTGAGGGAGGTGGAGCAGCCCACAAAGCACAACTGCCCTGAACAGCTCATTAGTCGATAAAGTTATTAACACACCCACAGTGGAGGAGTAAAGCAGAAAACACATTATAAGATGAACAACATGCAAATGATAATTTGCAGCTCCATGAGCTGTCCCACGCAGCACTTAGGCTTTTGTACACTTCAATAAAAACAAATCTGAATACATTAGAGAAGAGAAGGAAAGTGGCAGTGGCCAGAAGAAGAGATGCGTCTTTTCCGAGGAGACCAAGGGGTGAGTTCAGTGCTGACAGCCACGCTGAATGGCTCTGATCTTTCCCAGCACCACTGGGGTTTCTGGAAGAACTGACTTGTTTCCTCTCCCCGACTTCAGCTTTTCAGACTTGAGGGAAATCCTGCAAAATGCCTTCTTCACAGCTTTCTCACCCTCCGCACTCACCCCTCCAGTACTACGTTTTGCAGGAGCTGTGATGAAGCCCCCAGTTGACAAGCTGTGAATTTAGAGCTGTGATAAGTGGAAGAAAATCAGTCTTAATGTCTTTACTTTCTGATGTTCTAATACCAATTGCAAAACTCCCCCAGAAAAAGTCGGGGCACGCTTTGATTTGTTAATGCTTCTGATCTAATAGAGCGCTATACTTTTAAGTTGCAGACAAGAGGGGAAAATTAGCCCGGATAAAATCACAGTCCTGCCTGTTGCTTTTATGGCTTATACCACAAAGGGGGACTCTTCTATAACTTTATAGGGCACAAATAATTTCGAAGAGACGGGAAAGATTGAATAAATCAGTTCTGCAGCTGAATGTGCAGAGACCATTTTAGGCTTTAAGTTTTTAAGCCTGCAGGAGCTGTTAATCTGCAAAATTCATTAACAGCTATCAGTTTATGTTCATGTCCAACTGCTGTTCTGGCTCCTTTCAGCTCCTGGTTTTATACTGCGTGTTGCACACTGCAAATATCCTATTAATTTAACAGACTTTGTTGATCCACTAGATAGAAACTACAAACCAAAAATCCTGACCACCCATAGAAACCTCTGATTATATTCCAGGGCTGGGAGAACCCGCTGGGCTGCCGAGGCATGTCCCCAGCAGCGCACACAGTGCAGGAGAAGACAGATGGAGGCATACGTGGACAGTACAGAGAACTCATGAGACAGGTAAGGGTGCAGGCTGCAGGTTAGGGTTTGGGCAGCAGGGCAGGAGAAGGGGAATACGACATAGAAGAGTGCTGGGAAGGAGGGAAGAGGTGTGTGGCCCACTGCTGATCAACTTGAGCCATCCATGGAGTCACGCGTGCCTTAGACTAACACATTTTAAACTGCCAGAAGAAGAAGAGAAGCACAATTTAAGGTTTCTGCTAACATGCACATGTTTAACTGTGGTTTGCTGTACTTCTAATACTCAGCTGCCACAAAAGCTTGATATTCCACAGCTGCATACATCACTTTCTACCTCAGATACAGCACACCTTGTAAAGTTTATCAACATTTAGAATTCACTTAAGATGATATACTGAAAATCGTAGAATGGTTTGGGTCGGAAGGGACCTTAAAGACCATCCGGTTCCAACCCCCCTGCCATGGGCAGGGACACCTCCCACCAGACCAGGTTGCTCACAGCCCCATCCAACCTGGCCTTGAACACTTCCACCACGGTTTCTCTGCGCAACCTGTGCCACTGCCTCA
>NW_009619622.1:0-242 GCF_000690535.1 Cariama cristata
GAGCAGCGTGCTGGGGAGGGGGGTGCTGGAGCTGGGCCGGGGGTCACCCCCCTCCCTCTGCCCCGACATTCCCCAGCGGCACACCGCAGCGGCATTGCCACCTCTGCGTTCGTCTCCCAAATAGCAGCACCAAGTGGGGCCCTGCTGTGATTCCGGCCTCTCCCGCAGCACCTTCCTTGTTTTAGAGGAAGCGGAGGAGGCAGGGCAGGCTGTGAACCCCCCCCCCCCCCCCCGGGCGGCGC
>NW_009619622.1:382-1888 GCF_000690535.1 Cariama cristata
TGCGGGGTTTCCCATGCGCTCCTAAGAGCTCAATGCAGCCAGGCACGAGCCCCCCAGCCCCGTGCCTCAACCGGGCTGTGAGGGCCCGCACCGGTCCCTCCGGCAGGAGAGGGAGAGCCCAGGAGGGTCGGGGTGAGCTGAGGAGACACAGGGGGACTTCCACGGTGAGTGCCAGCCCCCAGGGCTGCCGTCGGGGCGGCGTCGCCCTCTGAACTGTTGCTGGACAGGAGAAACCCAGCTCCGGAGGGCTTTTTAGGTTGAAATGACACACAAACAAACAAAAAAGAAAACCCCATCTTGTAAAGTATCATGAGGTGCCGGCTTAGCGGGTGAGTGCCGGGGGGAGCGCTCGGTGGGAGAGTTCTGTTTTTTACTTAACGACACAAATTTTTAGTTTCTTTCCAAATAGTGGGGAAAAGTGCAGAGCAAACCCCTATTAACCACCCAGCGAGGCGCTGCCCCTCCTGCTCGCAGTGACTAGATTTGTTTGTCTTTCTGATAGGTTGGAAATTGTGTAATAAACTTGATGACATTGTCAATCTTTTATACAGCGCTGTAGGGCTCTTCTGTCGCCTTTCCTCCCTGCGGTAGTCTTTGAGGTAATGAGTCAGGTGGGAGTGTTTTAGGGCTGCTGTGTGGGAGGGAAGAGCAGCACTTGGGGACTATTAGTGCCTCTGTGCCTGTTGTCCCTGACCCTTACTATCCTCCGGTGCTTTTGAGGGGTTCCTGTGCCCCCCAAGCCCGCTCAGGGCAGCGGTGCAGTGCTGGAAGCTCCTGAGCACTTCATGCCCAGCCCGCTGCCCCAGGGGAAGCCACGTGCCCAGGCACCAGGTAAAAATAAATATTTATTGGAAAATAGTGACTTATTCTGAGAAGGAAGTAGAAAAAAAATAATTCTCTGTACCTCGAACTGACCTCACAAGCCCTGGGGGCAGCGTCCTGGGTGGCAGCAGGTTGGGGGCTGCCGGGTAGGTCTCCGGCAGGTCTCCGGCAAAGCGGAGAGCAGGCAGGTTGGAAACCTGTGGGCAGGGGCTGCCTGCGGGCACCAGCATGGGCCTGGCCTGGGCGGTGGAGCTGGCACCGGAGCCGCTGGCTCCCCGCTGCCTCATGTACCTGTGCTGCTCTGTGCCTGGTCCTTTGGTGTGGCACTGGGCCTCAGTATGAATCCACGCTGTGAAGAAAGAAAGAGTGGGACAAGTCAGCGCCAAACCGGCCTGGCAGCTCATGCGCCGGCTCCTGCGGGGCCCCGGCGTTACCCAGCTCCAGCTCAGCATAGCCCGGCCGTGGTACCTGGAGAAGGAGACCAGCGCGAGGACGCCCAGCAGCAGCTCCACGGCGTAGAAGAGCAGGAGGATGGCATTGAGGATGGCTTCCATGCCCTTAGACCCTATAGGGCATGCGGTTAGGGGGGTTAGGTTTAGGTGGGCCCCCCCCCCAGGACTCCGCAGTGGGGACACACGGTAAACTGCACCGCTGTGGTCCCAGCTCTGCCCCAGCAGTTCCTGG
>NW_009619623.1:0-17366 GCF_000690535.1 Cariama cristata
CGGGCATGCGCAGCGGGGCTCCCGGCTCGCTGCCGCTCCGGCCCGGCGCCCTGGAGGGCCCGTTGTGCCGCGCCGTGTCAGCCCCGCAAGGCAAGGGTGACGGACCAAGGGCGACCAGCTAGAATCGGGGCGTTTGTTCGAGGGTGAGGGGTTTACAAAAGCTGTTGAGCCTTCTTTGTCTGGCCGTAGGCCCTGCATTTGTGTATTTGTGTTTCCTCACCCTCTGCACGCCGCCTCTGGAGGCGAGGAAGTGCCTTTTGGTAAGTGAAAGGTAGAGGTGAAGTGATAAGAAAAATGTTTGTGGGTGAAATTGGAAATGCCTCTCCATCTTTGATACCAGACTGTCCGACGTGTTCCGTCTGTGGAAAAGTGGGGTTCTGGGAGTGCAAGCTTGACTAGGAGTATGGGGAGACACGTTCTGGTTTTAGACCTAACATCTAAAAAATGCCAATACAGCGCTTAGGGCTTGTTGTCCTTACAAACTCAGAGCCCGGATAAGTACTGAGGCACTTTCTTTTCTAACTAATAAATGCGTGGTCTCTGCAAGAACCCCTTGCAGTGCCCTAACCACCAAGTTATTGCCCCTTTGACACCATTATGTACGAGACATCTTGCTGCATGATGTCTGTGCCATTGACTCGGCCAGCTGTCGTACCTGTACCATAGGTAGTCTGCTGCCTTTCACTGTAATGCCAGATCCAGGCCTTAAGGTTCCTACTGTTACTAATGCAGCTGCAGTATTTAATATTGGCAATCTATATCATGTCTGCTAACTATATCAAACTCTTGTCATAGTTTGGAGCGAATTTAATTGCATATGAAAACTCTGAAAAGAGTTCTTAGAAATCACTCCTTGTGACAGTGCAGAAATCTGCTCAGTTTTTGCGATTTACTGACCAGACACGGTTAAAGTTCTGCAAGTTAAGTAGTGGTTTACCTAAGGCAATTACATGAAGTTCTGTAGCCATTTTGTTGCATTAAGAATAACAACAGGTCAGTGCTTTTAGATCCAAAAAAGAATCCAGGGCTATAATAAATATCACTTATACAGATACCTCATTTCCTCTTCTGGTGTGGATGCCTGTTCTGCCATTCCAGGATAATAAAAATATGAGTTTATAGCTTGCTCTTTGCTTTCCAGGTATGGACGAGTAGCAAAGTGCAACGACATGAGGGATTCTGGCGGCCCACAGCTTGCTTTTGCCACAGACTACCGATAATAAAAATCTGGGAGATAAAAGAGTATTTTGGTGATGTGGTGGCACAGACATGCTGTGATGTTGCAGAATGCACAAACAGCCTTTCCTTGTGTAAACCAGTCTATATGCACTGTGCTTTCATACGCATTAAACATGTTGAAAGGATACGTCAGTATTTCTGGTCGTGTGACTGACACGTATTTAATGATACCTACCAAGTCAAGCGGAGGCTTAGAGTTCGTGGTGGCTTCTTTGTAAACTGAATAGCTTTTCCCTAAAGAAAGCATTAGGCACCAGTGCTGTAGTTCATCAGTGTGAAGCTTGGAGTGTGAGCCTACACCTTTCCCAAAAGAATATGCCTTCATGACAAATGGCACATGATGTGATAATGTGTCATATTTTCTTTATACATTCTTAGCCATTAAGGGCAACAAAGTGTGCTGCAAATAATGACACATGATAATGGAAGTAAATGTTGTGTCATTTGACTGTAAGAGTTAGTTTTGCTTGATGAAGTTTTCAAACAATCAGTTTTGGCTTACTCCACTCTTTCTGCAGCAGGTCAGCTGCTGGGATAGGTAGAAAAATACTAGCTAGATATCTTCATTTCACTTTAAATAATAAAGTGTTCCCAGTATCTTCTTGCAGGCAGGGCTTTTTCCAGTTCCTTCTTTAGCAAGCAAGATGTCACTTCAAATTAGTACCTCCAGATTAATGGAACGCTTTCAGTAACAAATCCAGAATTTATGGAACACACTAATGAAGACTTTTCTGTAGCAGTCTTAGGCAACTAGTAATACAAATAATTCATCCTTAAAAGGCAGAGCTGCCTTTATAGTGCTGTTTGTTGCTTTTTTTCTGGATGGTATTAAAGGTGAGTTTATATTTACCAATGTGATCACAAATTCCTGCTTTGTCATATCTGGCCTGGTGTTTGCACATCAGTGGATCGCTGTATTTCTGCTCCTGAAATTGAGTACTATATAACCATTGTTAAATTACTTTAGGGATTGTCTTCTATTCGAGGTGGGAATTCTAACTTGAAATTGAGGTCTTTCTATTCATAGGTTTGCATTAGCTTTCAATTTTTTTGGTATATTACTGTTGTCAGACTTTTCAAACTAGTACTCATGAGTAGAATTGTACAAACATTCAAAATGATAAATTTACTATTCTTCTGAACAAGTGTAGTGCAAGAGGCACATTCATTTATCAGTAATGGCTTGTCATACTCAAAAGAGAAAAAACTCAAACCTTCAGAAAATTAACCTTCTTTTCTGACCCTTGCAAAGGAAGAGAAGTGGTTGCTGCAAGAACCTATTTTTCAGCAGTTTGTATTAAATTGATTTTCCTTGGTAGATGAGACCAAATCAGATCTGTTTCCACAATGTAGTTACTGTTACAGCTTGTTCTTTCTAAACATACAAAACCAACTGTTCATTACAGCACACAGCTTGTTAATAATCTCTTAGAAAATACTACAATAAAATGTGACCCACTGTATTGGAATTAAATTCAAAAGGTATTTTCCTTAAACTTCTTGTAATTTTAGCATAAGTGGGATTCAGAAGGTCAAATGTACTAAACAACTGATCCAAATGGTTAACAGCTCTGTCTCCTTTGACTATAAATTGGTTTAACAGTGTCACATGTGATACAGTATATTCTTATTGTGGATGTTCTTGAGATAGGGTGATTGCAAAAGTGTGACACGTGTACCAGCTGCTTCTCTTCTTTCCTTCACACATCAAGTCAAGGTATAATTTTCAGAGCACAGGAACTTTCCTCGATAGCTGTCGTTTCTCATGTCTGCTAATTCTAATGTTTGAGTAAAAGCTGGTGGGTTATTTCCCTTATTTAACCATAGAAGCCAGGAAATGAATAGCAAGAAAGTTAATACTTCTTTGCCACAGTTCTCTTGCAAGCAAAATCGGTGCTGTGGCCTAGAATGGCACAAGTGCGTGTGTTTTGCATGGAAATAAAACAAAAATTGGTTCTCTATAACTAATGGTCTAAATTTATATAGTGTTACAGACTGAAGCTGAGAAAGGATATCTGTAAACTAAGAAAAGTGAGTGGAGAACAGCACTTCTTCCATCATAACACACATCCATAGCCTCATACTGTCCAAAGTATCATATTTGCAGTAAAAACAAAACAAAATCCAAAACCAATGAAACCCCCCACAACAAAACAAAAACAAACACAGAAACAAAACCCCAGACAACACAAAAAAACAGAGCATGCCAACAGTAAAGGTTTGTACTGACTCCAGAAGTTTTCTGTGCCTTTATTTGGCTCCTGTTGCACCTAGGATATTAGCGGGTCTATGAGCTCAACAGTCATTTGGTGAGCTGGTGACTCAGCCAAAGGGTAAAAGAGAGCATCCATCGTCTTCCCTGCAAGTTCAAGCTGGTGGGACAGCACTATTCAAGTAATGGAAATACTGAAAATTGGCCCCCAAAACCAAAGATACCTGTGATTGGGCATGAAACAATGAGCTGTTTTGAAGGAAGAAGCAGCAATACCCAAAGAAATGGGTACTGTAAGGAATTGATGGAGGCAGATTTGCCTGGAGAAGACAGAAGTAGGATGTGGGCATGCTGTGGGTACTACGTCATATTTATAATTTATTGTGGTGATGCTTCCATGAAGGATATTGATTTTACTTGTTTGGTTTTTTTTCTTATGGCTGATAATGAAGACAGAAACACTTGGAATGGTGTATCCATTAAATAAGAAAAACAAGAGCCCTGATTGCTGGAGTGACAAAAGAAAATCAGTAATACCACATGTGTTGAAAATTTTTTTTTACAAAAAAAACTCTTTGAATTTCTTTTGCCTCATAATTCATGTGATCGGCAGCAACAATAAAATCAGAAATAAAATTGCAGAGGTTTTAACTGGGACAAGAAGAATGTGAATCCCTACTGTTTTATTAACTTGATTAGCAGTAATTCCACAAGTGCTGTGTTTTCATAGCAAATAAATAGCACTAGAACTTATTGTAGACTGGGCAAATGTTTCAGTTTTTATGGGTAAAGGAGAGAATTGAGATTCTTATAGACATGACTTGAATCACTTAGGTGCCAGTCTCTGGTTCAGGGAAATAATGTCACTCAATCTGATGGCTTTAGCTTGTCTTTGGTTTTTGGTGCAAAGGGTACACTTCAGGTTAAGGAGTTCCAGGCCTCTAAAGCTTTATCTCAACACACCACAAAGTAAAGCCATGCAACAGTGCAAGCAACTTAGAAGGCTGAAGAAGGAGACAAAGTGAAGTGAAATGTTAGGGTTTGTGGAAAATCACTGTAAACTCTACATAGGAGGTCCCTGCAGATCTCCATTCTGCACTTACCACTCTCTTTTGAAATTTCCCCTTCAATTTACTGTCAGGAAACTGCATTAAATTCATCTGCTTGGGAACAAAGTTTAAGTTTGACTCTGTTTAGGAGGAACTTACATTTCAAAGACACTATGGTAGATATTTCATACTTGAGGATTCCGCTGTAAATCAATATAAATAATACAACAATATAAGCAAGAGGTATTTAACAGATTTCCATTACAGGCTGGATCTTTACAATGTCAGTAAAAATAGTAGTATATTATGACTAGGCATTCTATTTCACTTTATTATTACGAGTGAACTTTCTATTTTTATTGTACCCTTGTAATGATGGTCCTTTTCTTCCATTCCACTTTAGTATTCCCATTCATTTAGTCTAATAAATGCCAACTACTTTGTTGCAGTACTACTGGTCTGGGAAACGTTCCTTGTCATTTTACAACAAGACAAGTAGAAATGGAAAGCACTACAGTCAAAATAAAAAAGACTACGGCCATCCGATTATGTCATGGAGGAAATGTTAGAAGTCTGAAGTGTCTCTTTCTTGAACGTTGTTAAGACCTAGATTACTTGGGGGTGAATAGGTTTCAGTTTTTTGCATTTAGCATATTTTCAGAGCATACTTGGAATACAAAGCAGTAATGCATATAAAAAATTTCTGTCCAGATCAGAATCTCTTTCATACGAATTTCTGTGTGATACTGGTGGGCTGTACTGTGGTCACTGTCTGATATGGGATATTTCCAAGAAAAGTGGTATTGTCAGATGCCTATCTAGAAAAATTAGTAAAATGATCAGAGTAGTAGGAACAATAAGCAAAGTACAGTAATTTTGTATATTCAGTACAATAACTATACAATTTATTTATTTAAAACAAAACTGAGTGGTAATATGGAGTTGGGTGCAAACCCAGTAATAATTTCATTATTTTTCATTACAGCTCCTGAGGCCAGTGGAGAAACAGCAGTCTGAGGTGAGACAGCGTTCAACAGAACCTCATCAAATGCTTTTAGAGACCTTTGAGAAGAACTGCTCTTGTGCTTGAAAATTGAATATTACCTGCTGCAAAACTTTACTGTTGTTTGAAACTTGACTTTCCCATTCTCTTTGTCTTCATTTAATAATGAAAATGAAGTGTTACATTTAAAGATACTGCTACCTTTTACCATAGGTAGTTCCTATTAAAATGCAACAGTTCTTAAATGCATGTTTTTATGATTGCAGTACTTGGCCGAGGATGAAAACAATAATCTGATTCCTTGCATACTTTCAGTGATACGCAAAAATCTGATGGATTAAAGGATTTTCTGAGGCCAAAACTAATACCCATATTTACTCATTCTTTTTAAATTTTTTAATTTAAATTTTTTAAATTAAGCTTTTTTTTTTAGCATCTAAACAGTGAAGGTTTCAGTAGCTCTAGGAGGGTTTTCCTCTAAAGATATTTGAATGTAAACATTTTATTTGTCAAAAGATCTTACCTAGATTCACGTTACTGAAGAATATGTTGTTACAACAGCACACATCTATAAAGATTTTAGAAGACTTAAAAGATGCTGGGTTTAGGCAAATATTTGCTATTATTGAAACAAGATGAGGAAAACAGTGAATATATTCTGATTTCCAAAACAATCTTTGTGCTTGTTATATTTGTTTTTATACCAATTCTGACCTTACTACATTGTATTAAGGTGAGGCAACCATGAAACTGAGAATGTTAAGTCTTTGCAATCAGTTGACAGCATTACACATGAAATTAAATATTTCTCTTTGATACAGAACATAGAATTGGAGCATTTGAAAAATAAGAGTTGTAATTAAAAGTCATTCTGCTTCCTCTCTTCAGTGAGCTTTTGTTGTAATAGTCTTTCTTAACATCCATCTACAAAAAATATGCTGCTGAAACAACTTTTTCTGACAATGAAATTTTTGAAAATCATAACTGATTGATGCACAGCATTTGCTTCACTGATTTACAATACTGCTTTTGGATGTACTCTTTCAGATTTTACAAGATAAATGTATACTACAACGAAAAGCTGCTACTAATTATCTCCTGGTTATAAGCAAAGAGAAAACAAGTAGTAAAGGAAAAAGAAGAAACTCTGAGTTTAAATATGCGGGGTAGATGTGGAACAGGGCTGTGTGGGGTTTCTGCTAGAATGTAAACTTGTTCTGTTTTTTTTAAGTCACTGTTAAAAAAAATACATAGTTTCAGTTACTGCATATATCCCTAAGTATCCTTTTCCTTTGGTGCCTCCAAAACCGGAAAAGTGTTTGTTAAAATTAAGAAAATTTTTTTAAGTATAAATTAAATTTTAATTTAGTATAGCTTTAATTTAAATAGAACTTAAAGCATAGCTTTAATTCTTACTTCAAAGATAGTATAGGTTTTAGTGTTGTCATTATAATAGTTTTAAACAACTTGTAATGCAAATTACAGAGTTCAGACCATAATAGGAGAGGTAAAAATATGTATATTTTCAGATTTTGAATAGGATTACCCAGTCAACAAAGTAAGTGTGTCATGT
This sequence comes from Cariama cristata, assembly GCF_000690535.1. NCBI lineage: Eukaryota > Metazoa > Chordata > Aves > Cariamiformes > Cariamidae > Cariama > Cariama cristata. Next base: position 7,077 of record NW_009619623.1, read on the forward strand.
ATATGTATAAACTGAATCTTTCTGAATATATCTAAAAGTTGAACAAATTAGTTAGATATAATGAATGTAGGTATTAATTTATCTTGATTGTTCACTTTGGGTGAATTAACTTCAGAAACTTAAGGACAAACCTTTCGTCATATTGCTAATTCAGCGTGGCCTAACCATGACCAAGAAGGTGAGGAACAGTTCACATCTCCTTTTGCCAAGCTCCATCAGAATGCGTTGCATGAGCTTCGTACCAAAGGTGACGCTCTGGAAGGAATTGCCTTTCAGAACTTGAAGTTGAACCAATACTGACAAAAGTATCAGCATTTATGTCTGTCTGTATTTTTCACATTTCAGTAGTTCGGCTTTCACTGAAAATTCTTTGAGATCTTCAGCACATGGAAGATTAGAATCAGTAATTTAGTATTATAATGAGGAGTCATTAAGGCCTTTCATAGATACCAGAAGGTGATCAAGGAAAGCTCTTTTCTTCCTTTGCAAGTCTCATGTAGTGCTATCAGGATTAAATGAAGCGCAACTCATGGTTAATGAAATTAAATTTTGACTATTCTGTTAAAATAAAACTTAATCTCTTAAAATGCTGTCCCTTTTGCTTTTCATACATAATTTCTGTCCAGACTTTGTCTATTTTAGCATAATCATATGCAATATTTAGCCCAGACAAATGTTTTTAGATTTTATTAATTTAAAAATAATCAAGTAGACATGCAAGTATATCTTCTCTATATATTTACAGCCTAATTCACATATCTGTAAGTTCACCTTAGACTCTTTCCACTAATGCATAGAACACCGATGACTTTTCAGGAAAATATCTATCAGGGTTTCAGTGTGGCAATGCTGCTGCTTTTCAGTTAGGATTATCAAAAATCTCAAACAGTAATCTCCTAGAAGTGCAGAATAGCAGCCATTTCAGATACTGGTTTTTTTGAGTCTGTTTTAAGAGGGTGATTTGTAACAGTACATACTGGAGTGACTAATGAGATTTCAGTAGGTTTTTGCATAGCTTCCTACCTAAAACCAAAAACAAACACACACCACACAGGCACATACCCCCCAAAAAAGAAAAGAAAACAAAACCAAACCAACCCACAAAACAGTAAGGACAGATTAATTGTGTGCCTTTCATTGCTTCCTGTAAAATATTACATGTACTCCTAAAGTTTTTATTTTGAATGATAGCCATAGCCATTTCAGAAAAAATTTAGCAGATTCAGAGGATATTCTGAAAGTTCCTTATGTTCTGCTTCATAAAGTCTGTTAAGCACACTCAGCACAAGCTATGAATCTGACCCTGATTGTCGAGCATTTGAAAGGTCCACGTAGAATGACTTTTCTGTAATACTTTTAGTATTTCCTTTTTTTTCAAGTGTATATTAAGTACACATCTGGAGAAACCGCATTTTACTCCTTTATTTTAGGTTTAGGTAGCAGTCACAAGAGATTAAATGCTGTTAAGTGTAACAAAGCATGAAGATACAAGATAAATGAACCAAAGGCTTTTCAGCTTGATCACATCTTCCAGTGCGTAATGGTACAGATTTTTTTATTCCAGACACAAATGTCACCTTGGGGTTGAAATCATGCTAGATGAGTCTATGTGAGTAAGTGTTACTAAGATAGCTTTTTTTTTCCCCAATTACCTTCATACTCTAAATATAGAAAGGAAAATGAGTCTTCCTGAGTTAAGAGATGAGTTAATTGCATGTGGGATTTGTGATGGAGAGTTCTCTCTAAAATAAACACAGTAATAAAAGTTGTTCTTCTTTTCTTTCACATTTTAGAGGAAAAAACTGCTTCTAGTGACAAGAGTACTAGACTAGACTGATACTGGTCTCTTTTAGGACATCAGTACTTGACTAGTACATGTAGCACTGTATATTAGAATTGTTAATTGTATCATAGCAAAATATTTTTCTGTAGTTTTTCTACTAAATGTCCTTAAACCCATGTGCAGAATGTAACTTCCCATATTGTATGTTAGTTCCAGCAACTCCGATACGAATGATACACTGGTGGGCTTTTGAAAACCTGAAGAACAAGAACCTGCCAGGGAGCCTAGATGGGACTTTAAAAAGAAATTTACAAATTATTTAACTACTGTTAAAAATTTTTAAAAGAAATGCTGAGTAAAGGTCTCAATAAGTTGTATCAGCTTCTATTAATTTAGTTCCTCCATTTCATTACAGAAAGACACTATTGATCCAGAGTTTTTTAGCAGTGCTTCATTAAAGCCAGCGGAGGGCAGACTTGAATTGGAAACTATTTCTGCTACTTCAGTTACTTGGACTTAAAATAGCAGATAGTCCCTCGAGCTCAAAGCTGATGACAATCTCATCACTTCTCTACTATTCTAATTACACTTGTGCTGGATAAAAGCCTCTTTACAATTGCTGTTTGACAAAATGAGTGTTTTGCTATGTCGCAGTAAGAATAGTGAATGTTTAAATAAAGATGCTAATATGAAAGTGGGTAAGTCAGTATATTAGCAGCTGTGTGTTACTCACAGGGGAGAATCCATGCTGCTTAATAAGTAACCATCTTAAAATGTTTTTTAAAAGCTATTGAATATCATTATCCCCATTTTACAGATTCAGAAACTGAGGAATACAGTGGTAGCCTTGCAAGTTACCCATGGAGGTGACCTACGGAAGCAAGAACAAAATGCAGATTGCCGAGATCTAGTCAAGTGCTCAAGCGTATCTTTTGCACAAATAAACTATGACATGTCTAACTCTTGCAAACATTATGGAAATGATTGCTAACAGCCCGAATTGCTGAGGCTGAGGAGCTTACGCTGATGAAATAGGCAGGTAACCTCACAAGCAGGTTGTAGATCTCTAAAAGAATATTCTCCTCAAGAAGATGGGTAGCGATTAGATCAGATGGCTAAAGATCTGCTTTAAGAATAGTATTTTATAATTGTAACAAGTACTCTGCATTTTTATGTATATTTGTCATTCTTTAAGTTAGGTTGTACTCTTTCCAAGGAATGAAGAGCCTTTCTATGTAGATCTTTAAAGCCATTCGAATCTTAGTACTAGGAAATGTACAGTTAAAAAGTCAATTTGCATACAGGTGAAGGATTAAGGTTCTAACAGACTGTTCCTCCCTTCCCTTCATCTTTAATTATGAGGGTTTCAAAGTATGAGTGCTACAATAGGCTTCCTATTAACTCACCAAGCCCACCCTATTTACTGTACCTGTGGTCAGTAACATTTGTGGGATTAGTGTGACTATTCCATTTCCTTTATATGCTTAGGAGATCATTACCCATTGTAAAAGCTTTTTAAATTATAAAACATACGCTGATTTTTTTTTAATCGATAATCCTTAGTGTAAACTGTTCTTTCTGTTTCTAGAGAAGACTGGAGGCACACTGTTACAAAACTTGTCATTCCTAAGACTTGTATAAGATATACAACAGAACATTTGGTGCTGCATATTGAAAACTCCATTTGTAGAGTGAATAAGCACATTGCACAATGTGTTTTTTTCCTTTTTTTTTTCTTACTGCTAGTTTGCAGTGGACATTTGTTGATGGTGGGAATTAGTCATTGGTTTATATGACTCCAATGAAAAGGACTGCACTGAAAATTATAAATTAGAATGTGAATGAGTAGGCACTCAACAGTTTGGACTCAAAGACTGTATAACCTATTACTGTGTTATTAATTTTTGGTATATTTCCAGACAAATCATGTTAAAATAGGAGTCAGAAATGTCTGGCAGTGATTTAAAGTAACTTAAAACAATGTGGGAATTATTCCAAAACTATTACTGTAAATTCAAGCAATGAATTTCAGGTTAACCTTCCAGGAAGTAAGTCCAGAGAAAGAGATGCACAGGGAGGGCTTTCAGACAACCTTTACAATAGCCTCTTACTGACTTTTAAACTCTAGATTCAAGATTTTTCTAAGTACTGTGTGAAGGTTTGTTAGAATAGATTACAAAAGAGTTCACTTTGAATTCCTTTAAGATTCTTGATTATTTCTCCTTGTACTTTATAATTTTACACTTCATAAAGAGTTGACATCTCCAAATAGTCATCGCTTTCCATAACTCACTCAGGCCTGAAAATGCTATTATCTCAAAAGAGAAAAGATTCGTCTTCTCTTCTGCAGAAGGTAAGCTTTCCTTTTCTCAAAATAATCACTAATTGAAGGCATTTGTTTCCAGACTGACTTTATAGTAAACCACTGTATCCCTTAGCTGAAGAAGAAAGATAGATAACGATTCAATTAACTAAAATTGCTGCTTTGAGTTATGTAGTTCCCAGTGTCAAACTTCTTTAATTCATCCCTAATTCTACATTGCTACCTATAAATTAGAAAAAAAACCATAAATTCATACTCCCAGGACAGGTGCTGTGATTTTGGGAAACGTACATATAGTATACCATGTTTTGAGTCTTAATTAAACCTTAATTCCCGTGTAGCACCAAGGCCTTCCAGAATTTTTTAGATTTCCTGTATTTCAGTGTGGGGAGGCTTTAGCTCTCTTGTTTAATCCCCTCTCTCAGTCTCTTGCAACAGTGCTAACATCGTCTTCGTTCTCAGGGCAGAAGTATGATACAGTGGAGGAGCTAGTGCATTCTCCAGCAAGAGAGCAAAGGTGTGGGTTCATGGGAAGGACTACACCCATCTGCCCCCCAAATAAATCTAAGCCCATCTTCCCAGCTTATAGGTGGCTTCTTTTACCTTTTGCTCTATTGTAAAAAACCAAAACTTTCTGTGGTAAAATTCCCTTTACATTAAAACCACAGATAAATCCACTCTACACTCTTGGAAGTTTTTTTGACAGACAACTTGTAAACTGTAAACATAAAAATGATGTATAAATAGAAAAAGTGTTGATAGAGCAATAAAATAAGGTGTATATGAAAATTAATGCTAAAAATATCCTGAATATGGGGGAAAAAAGGAGAATTCCACTGCACAGGTTATATCTGTTCAATAAATGGAGCTAAAGGAGAGTTTTACCTTCTTTGTTACCTGTGTAACTGATTACGTCTTTCAGTTAAAACTGTTAACCATTATTAAGGGGAAATAAGCCTGAGCTTTTGGGGGCATGGCAAGTTTTTCCTGCTGTAAGCTGCACATGTTTACAGCTCTACCTCCACAATGATCTTTTCTGATACTAATCCTAGATGGTATATATTCTCTTTTGTTTGTTCCCAGCTTTCCCTTTTATTTGTAATGGAGATGTGAAATGTTTAAAAAAATAAAAAAAAAAATCAATGATTTAAGAGCAGTTAAGATATTACTACCTCAGAAGCTACGTCATCATTATGTGCAGTTGTGTTTGTTCTGCTGAGCAGGCCCAACTCAGTTCCAGAGGAAGTTGCAGATAATGCAGAATAAATGTCTTAGAGCAGTACCTGTTGCTATACGGCAGATTGACCAAAAGCCTGTTGCTAATATTTCTTTACATGGAAACAAGTGAATAGACATATACTGTCTGAATGAAAACATGACATTGTGGTGTGCCAATGATAGAAAATAAAATACTAGTTTATTTGCAAAGTATACTTAGTTTTGGATTTAAAAAAAAATAAAGAAATTTGAATATGCCATGTATAAAGCTTGTAGAATCATATTTGGTCAAAATCAGTTACTCTGGTAATGTATTTTCAGAGATAGAAGTTTTAATGACAGTGAAAAGAGACTTCTACATCTACGGAAATTAAAGCCTGCTGCTGTCAAGTCACCAGGACCCTTAAATGTGTGCTGAAGTGCCCTTCTCCTTTCTAGTCAATTAAGCATGTTTATACTTACTGTCACAAGTAGCAGAAAAACACCAACGATTGCTTCCATCTTTAGAGTTTTGTGGAGTCTACTACCTGGGAGCAGACTCTGCTTAAATTATCTGAACCTACTAATCGCTAATCTTGTTCTTGACATGCTTCAGCCTCCAACAGTCTGCTGCAACTTCTGTTACACCTTCTGGGAATCTATGTATAGCAATTTCTTTTTCTGCCCAGTTGGCTCCAAGCCAGATATAACGTCCGTTTGCACAAATGCTTTTTAACCTTGTTCACACTGGGAGTTTGTTTGTTTGTTTGTTTGTTGGGGTTTTTGTTGTTGTTTGTTTCTCTGGCTATATGCTTTTATAGTAAATTTATTACTTGTGGAGTTTTCTGTATAATAAACTGGCGGTTACGATGCATTTTCTAAACTGCTGTTTGTTTCACTTTAAGCACACTGAATAAAGTTATTTTTCCATGGTGATTTTATGGGCATCTTACTGTGACATAGGAGTCCTAAACATTAATGCATTTAATCAGCTCTCTGATAATGTCATATTCTTCCTACCCAACAGGGCATAAGGCCCAGTGATAGAGGAAGGCTTCAGCGTTTGCAGCGTAACCAGCACTTCTGAAGGCTGAAGAAACATTAAGGCACAACCATTTCTCACTAGCTGCCTGGCAAGTTGCGGTGTTCCTGCCATCAAGAACTGGCTTGTAACTCATAGGGAAGGTTGTGCTTACCGCGGGGATGACGCTGGTACCCAAACTGGCTTGTCTTAATTCTAAAAAAACCTGCAGCTCACACACATATATGTACGTACATGTGTATGGACAATTAGCATGTATTATACATATATAAATGTGCACATTCAGTACAGAACTGTAGGTTTATCAGAATTAATTTAAAATGAGCCAGCTTGGATATCAATACCAACGCCATTACTGCATGTATATATATTTGTACATGCATGTATGTATGTATATACACATGTAGCAAACCTTAGCTGCAGTTTGGAAGTACTCAATGTTTCAGCTACCTAGAACCACATACGCAAATATTTGATATTAGAAAATTAGGAACATTTTGATTGGAGTGATTAGGTTGATATGTAGGAGTTCTGTAGTAGAGGCAGGAACAGATAGTCCTCCTGAATTTTCTGATTCTAGTTTCCACAACAAATTTTTTTTTTAAAAAGAAAGAAGTTTTTCACGCACTTACCTTACAGTTGTGGCGAATGCTGTACCAGAGTCCAGTCCAAACTTCGAAAAAGCCAGAAATTGTGTGGTGACAAAAATAGTCAAGGACCATGGCTCTATGATTGCAGGTTTGGTTGAGAGCAAGGATGCTACAGTAAGAGTGTACATAGGACACTGTGTGGCATCTCTTACTACATTGTCTGTGGGATCTTAACCACATTTAACTTCCATTTTTAATTAAGATCTCCACATTAGGAAAAAAAGCCCACAAATTCTAGCTTGTGCAAAATTCGGTTTGATCTCCAACTTGGATGAATCTAGCCTTGCAGCTTTCAGTCCTCTGGCATGTCCAAATACCTGTCCCAGGGAGACATTACTCTGCATTAGAACCCGTGGAGTAAACCGTTAGATCAGCAAAGTTTTGTTCTCTTTAAGGTATCGCATCATGCATTTGCAATTTTTTTCCTTCCCTTAAGGCAGCTTTCAGGAGTTTCCAGGCTGTCCCGTATAACTGCATCTGCCTCGCAAGTCACCGACATAGGAAACGCATCTTAGCTCTGGTGTCACAAATGAATCCAGTTACAGAAAGAGTGAAGTTACCAAGAGAATGGATTTTAAGATTCTACTTCCAAGTAATGGCGAGTAGCTAAAATAGGGCTAAAAGCTGGGAGCGTGCAGGCTTCTACTCGTCAGGTTTCAGTTGATCAACACTGGGTTTTAATACCTAACTGCAAAAGTCTAATTAGTGACTTTACTGTGCTAGCCTACATTTCAAAGTGTCGAATGCTCTCATGTAGTAGCATGCTCTGACACTGGCTGCTAAATGCCAACTCACCCCTCTTGACTCCCTACCCAGCACTGGTTAGGAGTAGCAAACCTCAGCTTCCAGATTTAAGGTAAAGTCAGGATTTCACCTCCTGTCAGCAGTACCGTACAACTTCCATTGCTGGGCACAAGCAAGAAGATATTAAACCATGAATGGTTTGCTTTTCTCCCACTAACAGTAAATGTAGAGCAGTAACTTCATGACACCAGTGGCAGCGGTGTGTTCAAATCCTCTGGCACACGTCACGGGAAATACACGCTATCAGTTTTCCATTTGCTATTTTGGCAGGCATCATTTTGTTATTTTTCAAGCTGTTTATATTGGCCAGCTCAGTGGTTTAATTATTTCGCACATACTTCACCATTTTAATAAGTCTGTGCTTCAGCAGCCATAGGGGACAGAGCACCCCCCTGATTTTAGTTTTCTTTCATTGAGTAAGATACCTTGACATTTACAAGCTGCTTTTATATTTCAACAGAGCATTCATCTGTATGCTGTCAAAGACTGTGTATGGCATTAAATGATAGATTTTAGAGAGATTATAAATCCTAATAAAAGGGAATCTGGAATACCTACAGCAGCTGTAGAGATTTTTAAGAGGAAAAGAAAAATGAAGGCTGGTATGAATGAAGTATGAATGGAAATGTGTGCAAGGACCAGCAGGAACAGCAGAATAGAGGGTTAAAAGAATGGGCTGTTTTGCTAAAACAGAAAACCATTCCCAGCAGAAAAATTAAGGAATTGCTCTGTTTATGTCAAGGCCAGAGACCTGCACTTTGAAAAGAGCCACAACACAAACGCCCTGTCAGCGAGAGGCCCCGCATCCCGGCCCCGGGATAGCCCTTGCCTTTCCTGTTAGCCCATCAGGAAAACACACGCGTTGAAAACAAGGCCAAACAGACAAAGGGCAGCAACCCGGCCTGTCATTGATGGGGAGCCAAGTAAGCAGGGTTCTGGGGTAAAAGACGACCACATACCTGCTGATGCCTCCTAAGGGATATGAAAGATCTGTCCAGAAACTGCTTTGCTGTCCCCAGTCAAGGGGAACCTTGGGCGCGCAGCGAGGGCTTGGCAGTTGGCATCCCTGCTCCTTTGTGTCAGAGACGAGCGATCCTGGCCAGGTCACATGGACTTGTGTGTCTTGGTGCTCGTGAATATATGAGTGTCAGAGTGTGAATGAATTAAATCTACAGGAGAATACGCACGAGCGGATGAAACCAACTTGCCTAAAGATTTTGTGAATAAATACCCCCTTCCCCTGTTACAAGATCTCACACTGAACTTTCTCACACTTAATTTCTCTGTTATAGCAGTTTCCCATTGCTACACGAATGAACAGTCATTGGCATTGAAGACCATATCATAACTCCCCCACAGACAGAGGGGCAGAAATATTCATGGCTTGATCTAACTATTGTATTCATTCCTAGATGTGGCACAATAACAACCTGTATGTCAGTTTATCTACAAGTATGTAGATAATAATTTCCTCCCATTGCTTTTCTAAATGCCTGGTTTGCTCAGCAAAGAGGGACTTTGTAAGGCATTTCATGCCATGGAATTCAAGCTTCTCTGAGGACACCTGTGCACTACTGGAGTAAAATAATCATAAACCGTAGTTGAGCAGTTATTGATAAAGAACAGTTACTCCATGAAAAGCCACATGAAAAATAAAGGGTTGGAGAGAAAGGGAGGGAGGGAGGGTGAAAAACTGATTTAAGTCCTTAAGCAATGAAAATGAGGAAATAACCTGTTGGCCTGAGACAAGAACGATACAGACTTGGCTGAAGTCACAGTACAACTCAAAATCGGTAAGATGCTTGATTAATGCCTTCCAACACGCCACGCTAATCTGGATCCTTAGTGCCAGAGGAGACTGCTGGAAGGGCTCGGTTACAACGAGGCTGGGCTGTAGCATGCAGAAATGGAGATTTGGATGTGGCGTTTCTTTCACGAGCTTTGATAGGCCTCACATATCAAGTCCTCTAAATGACAAGATTAGGGCAAAAGAGTACACGGCCTTTTGCACTCCCCAGTAAAAATCTGGTGCAGAAATAAATATCCTTGCCCTTCTTTCTCACCATAGCAGCATTATAAGAAGCAAGACTATGCACATCCATTTAGCTGGTCACCCAGATGTCAGTGAGGGTCAACATCCTTGTGTTAAGTACTGCAAAAGCCTTTCTCTCAGAGGACTAAACATTAGATGTTTCCTGGGAGCCATCTGTATTTGATCTTAGACACTTATCACAAAAAGAGCTTAGATATTTGTTCTGACACAATTATATATTTATTATTTCAAATTTAGTTTGGGCTTTTGCAGAAAGCAGAAAGTCTACTGGTAGCTCACCAGCCAGTTGGCTTCTGCTGCCCCTGGAGAGAACCATGAGCCGTCTTTCTAAATGTTTATTGACAATATGACACTTGCCAGTTTAGCCAAGGCTGGTAACATGCTCACCGCTGCCTCACAGACTCCCTCACGGCGAGTGAAGGGGAAGAGGACGGGGGG
>NW_009619623.1:17397-45841 GCF_000690535.1 Cariama cristata
TGCTACTTAGAGATCAATGCCCGGCCATATTAACCAAGGGCCTGATAAATGTGAAAGCTTTCAGAAATTAAGTTTGTTTCCAAATACTCAAAGGTTTTACTGTTGACATCACAAACTGGATTTTCTACTCAAGTAAAATGTCTCTAAATCCAGAGCAATCTCAAAATTGTCTTCTCTGGAGTGCCTCTAGATTTACAGAGCTCAAGAGCAGAATTTCACTCCACGTTCGTTCTCTTACAATTGATGTTAGAAGGCTTGCAAAGCTTCTGCCTTGATATATGTTTGGCCTATGCTTTATCTCAAATCAAAAAATGAGCACTGGGGAGGGGCAAAGCCTGGTTTGCTAAGAACCATATCTGCCAGATGATAAACTTTATGTATTTGGGGAAAAGAGTGATGTGCAAAACCAGGTTTAAACCTCATTTGCTGCCTCGGGCAGCTGGACCATTTATCACCAGGGTAGGTGGCCTGAGGGACACTGTCACGCTGGCTGCCAAGAGCTGCTAGAGGCAGGAGATGGCCCAACTACCAGGGACCGCAAGAGGCCCAGCCTAGCCTGCGGTGACTATGAAAGCTGCCTCGCTGGCAGTGCTCAGGACCTCCTGCGCCACGTCTGATCCCTCACAGCCAAACACCACTTCTGACTTGCCAGGCAAGGCAGGTCACAGCAGCCCAGCACAAAGAATAATCCACTTTCTAGAGCATCTCCAGGGATAAAGAGTCTTAATTCAAGGATTACTAAATTACAGAACCCCAAAATTACGCTGTCGAAGTTTAATTAAGCTGTGAAAGCAGCCAAGTGCCAGGTACTGACAGTAATTCAGCTGTGCCACATGTGCTCAGTCTCAGTTCTGTGCAAGACTGTAGCATCCATAGTAGGCAGCAAGGCAATAACCAGGAGCTGGAAGGAAGAGGTGCATGAGCCAATGCCAAATCGCAAAGAAGATCTCATCCAGCTGTGTAACAGCTCTGCTTTGAAGCCATCACAGATGTGTTTTCATCAGAAAATAAACAAGCTCCTTGGAAAAAACCCTATCACCATCCTGAAAAGCCCCATGAACCTGCCTGCACAGAAGTACGATGCAAAGAGGCCAGCCCAGGCATCCCTTGCAAATGGAGTTCAAGTTATCGGAGCTCCAAGAACATGAGGCACATACTGAGGAAAAGGTTTGGGGTGTTACTCTAGCTACAGAGGGAAGCGGTACTCTATCATCTGCTGATAGGTACATGTTAAATACAGTTTTGGTTAACTAATTGCAAGAGATAAATCTGAGGGAAGCTAACTGAAAGACGAGCAGCTCTAAGAGTTGTCTTGTGAAGCTTATGTGAAGCAGAGATACACAACAAGTCGTGGGCAGATCTTTGACCGTGAGGGCCAGACTTCAGCTACGTGCACAGACATCTTTGGGGGCTGGCAAGAGTGGCCAGGAGATGGCATAGGAGATTATTTCCTTTTATATATTTTATACAGAACACATAAAGGGACAACGGAAAAGACACATACTAGTGTTTCTGACACATTTTTCCTTGTAAAAGTCCCATTTAGGACCAAAGCATTTCAAAATGCTGGCATTTCTGTGTAAGAGAGGTTCATGCTCCCACCCAGCGCTGTATATATGGTGAATGTTTCTCAGATTGCAAGGTCATGGTTATGTCTGGCAGGCAAAATACAAAACATTAGAAAAACCCAGCACTGCTCAGCAGCAACACCTTTTTTCCTGGCCAGGCCAGTGAGAAGAAACTGCAGTTACGGAATCTATGTCTTGACACTGTAACTATGAAGTTTTTTACTTAGTGGGATCGGTTCCCTTCCTCCAGAGCCAGGTTTGCACCACATCAGAAACTGTGGTTTGTTCTCACTCACCTCAAGGCAGCTGAGTTTCTGTTAACACAGAGGGAAGGCAAAAAGTTTGATAAACACTGCTAGGAGACTCTATGTTACCTGAAAGCATACAGACTGTCACGCGACAAGAAGAAATAAATTCCTTTTACCTCAAGCCGTAACACTGTGACTTCTGTGTAGGCTCTCGGTGGTATTAGCACTGTCATGTCTTGCTTTTGGTTTTAACCTCTTCATCTGGGATATTCCATTTCCCTCCTTCACAGGAATCACAAATAGTAGTTGTTCCTTATGCAGAAGGACTCCTTATTTCTTTGTTCTCTGTCACTGCAGCTTCCAAGTCGGTCTACAAAGAGCTAGATGGAGGCAGCCACCACTAACCCACACACAGCTCTCAGGAAGAGCTCATAGCCGTGTAATCCTGTGAAAGATATGTACGTTGCAAAACACCATCTGAGTAAAATGAAGAAGGCAGAATGGTATTTTTGTTTCCGCCTGACAAAGCAGACTCCTACCATAACTATGCAAAGACAAACGAGGAAGTGGGATGTAGGAACACTTACGTTTGCAGCTCAAGTACCAACATTTCTGGGCACGCTGCCCTGAACAGTCTGGTGTTTGAGTAGATACCAGCTCTTGGATAGATTTCTGTACTTTCAGAAATAAAAATGCCTCTCAGAAATTACATTCATCTTGGCCTTTTGGAGAGGAGAGCCGCAGAACAATACCCACCAGCCCCCTGCTTTTCTGCTCATGGCTTGCTATGAGGGCCAAGGTGAGGGGGAGGGACCCAAGGCCAACAGCAGCCAAATTAGAGAAGGGTTTTATGCCATCAAGGGCATACATGACCAATACACCTTTTGAGCAGCCACCATACGACTGAAAGGCAAGCTCCAGAGACGCTCCAAAACCAGAACCACAGCACCAGAAACATAGGACCAAGCCACTACCGAATGCTCAGAGCTCGCACGTTGAAAGCTCTGGTTCCACGAGGTATCTCAGTGCTGGCCTGAAAAAAAAAACAAATTTGAAAGTCATTGACTTTCAAGCAATAATCTGCATGCAAGAGATGCTTATTGATGAAACTGCGTACTCAAAGAAGGAAGGATAAGGGTAGGTGCAATAAAAACACACAATCTAAGATGAAGGATGACATTCTGCTTTCATAGGGATCAACACCACCACTCCTACTGAATTCAGAAGTCAAGAGGTTTGCTGACAGAAAACAGAACATCCACCTTCATTTCAGGTAAGTGGAAATACTGGGAAAGGATACCGGAGCCTCCCATTAAGTGGTGTAAACAGTGACAGAAGAAGGCAATACCCAATCTGAACTATGCTGTGCTGATGTGGCTAAATTAAAGAAATGTGGTTTTCCTGCCTCCCATTGCACGTGCTGCATTGTCTCCAGTGAGATTCTGATCTACTGAAATCGGATCAATGCTGTGCTGTCCTTTTGGAGCAAACCTTTCTGGCTGCAGCTATCATGAGGAAAATGTGGCATCAAGGGCTCTGGCCTAAATGGGTAAAGCATTAATTATCCTTTAGTTTTCTAGCCTTGGTTTTGAGTCCTCAGTTTAAGCTAGTGCAAACATTCAGACAGGTACCTAACTCCCCATTTTCCAGACACAGGTGGATAAATGAAAGTGTATGTGGTGTGCTTTCTCCTCTAGTTGAAAGTAGCCAGATGCTTTCTCACCTTCAAGCAACCAAATGTTGTAAAGACTTGACTCCCCTTTTCAACAAAATACCTCATGCTACTCACCAGTTTTTATTTAGTTAATTGGGAATAAAAATGATTAAACACACTGGCTACAGTACATAGAATCTAATCAAATAGACTAATAATGGTTTTCCTGGCACCACAAACCAACACATTTTTGCATGGTGGCCAATACTGAGCTATCTGAAGCAGAATGGAAGACACAACTGATCTGTGTTAGAAAATGCCTCCCTTTCACAATTAGCCTAGCTAGCTTCGTTAAGCCTACTTCTCTACCATGCCATGTTACTCTTAATGCCAAATACATACAGTAACATTTGCGTTTATCCTCACAGATGAAAAATGCTTACACCGAAGAAAGAGGAATGTCTGGCAATATATTCTAGTGTATATTCCTTACTGTTCTTTTTAAATATTCCGGTAACTGCATCATTATCTCCAGTTCCCAGTGGCTGCAGTTTGCGGCCTGGGGCTCTATTAAACCAAACAACGGGCCTTGCAGGTTTAAGGCTTTGTCTTCATTTCCATGCTCATTTGTGGTATCTGCACCTACACAGACCAGTCCTCTGGCCTGAAAATCCATCAGGAGAGGTGAGGTAGAGGAACAATTTCTATGCAATGTTAATTTGAAAACCACGCTTAGTTTCTAAGCAGTATTTTAAATCAGACCCAAGCATATTATCAAATAGCAAACAAACATTTGAGAAAAGCAGTCCTTTAGACAAGTCTGCATTTTTTAGTGGGCAACCAAAGCTGCTATAGAGTAAAAGTAGCCAATTTCCAGATACCTGGAGACATTAAATCAGTTTGGGACTGCTCTCTGCTTGGCTTCAAGAAGTCTACAGAAAAATTCCACGTGTCAATAGCTCTTTTTTCAGTAATTCTGTGCCTGCTCCTAGGGGATATTTCTGCCACTTAATCTGTTTTCTTTTGTATTTAAGACTATTTACAATAAATAGCAATAATAATAATAATAATAAAAAAATCACACACGCTAATACAACACATTAAATGTATGTGAGATTCTGGTAGGATATTTGACCTAACTTTAATTCCTACACGTTGAATGAAGATTAGTTTTATGCAACACTGATAGTGACCAGCCTTCTGTAAGGCATTTAGCGCAGGGGCGTAGCAACTTTCAGCTCCACCGGTGCAGCGATCACTAACGTCACACGTTACTGTTATGCCAGAGCAAGTGACATATGGCCGTGTAGCTGCACGTTATAATTAACCACTAATTTACAACAGAAAGAGGATAGACTGTTACATTCAATTAACTCACCTTCTTTTCAGCTGACAGGCAGCTGAGTGCTGAACACTTAACATACTTTTTGCAAATTTCCTTCTCCACAAGCATTGTAATTGCTGTAATTAGCACCGATCAACTATGACAGCAAAACTCTCATTTCATCTATACAATGCAGTAGCTTATAAAAAGTTAGGATTTATCAGTTTTGTCAAGTAGCTAACCAACATTTCTTTTTTACTATACATTCTCGCATAGTTCCATGTAGTTTTTTCAGATAATTCCATCACCTTCTATATAACTCTACAGAGAAAGAAAATTTTCCCAAGAAATGTGAATTGGGGAGAGTTCGGTTGATGACAGCCACGTGCACACCTATGAAGAGGTACAGCGGTATGTGAAAAGTGATACAGCTGCTCCATGTTTGCTGTTGAATGAGAGTCGATATTTTCTTGTCGTGCTGTTTCTTTTCCTGCAGACTGTATATTAGTCCATAGGAAAAGGTTGCCTAAGCACCCTGAACCTCCTTTTTGACTTTCTTCTGTTTTCCCTGTGACAGCCTGCTGTCATAGGTGCTCAGTGCCTTATTTGACTTGACATTTTGATTTGCCTGTCAGAATAGCGTAGAGGTTACAAGAGGTGACTGGCAAGACTAGGGGAGTTTACGCTAGCCAATAACTTGCCCGCTGAGCGGGTATGGAGAAATTTGAGCAAATGCGGTCAAGTGGGATCACTACAGGACATCTCCCTTCTGACAGAAGGACTCAAAGAGCGACTTCAGGAATGTAACCCTGCCGTGCTTCACGTCATCCTTCCGGGTAATGAAAGCTGCAAAGAAAAAGTTTAATGCAAGTACTTCATATAGCAAGGTACAACAAACCAGATAGAGGCTTCTGATACATTTGCTTGAAGCCTCAAGGAAACAAAAGACGCTGTGATAACGAAAAGCTTAAAGGAGATCAGCCTCTGACCTTGTCAGTCCCTGGATTGTTCTTGGCCTGAGGAGTCCGCTCTATTCAGACCACGTAGGGCGCAGGTCAGTGCCCCGGGGGGTTGCCCTGGTGCCTGCGGTGGGCACGGTGAGGGGCTCAGGCTGCGCACCGCCCGGGACACTCGGCCTTTCGACGTCCACTCAGAGGTGCAGTTGTGACACCGACTGTGGGAACATAACCTTACCCTGTGTTTTGCTTTAGCCTTTGGACATGCATCACTACATCCTTGTACTGACTGACCATGGGGTGGCAATGTCAATCTTCTTGCAAACATTTCCTTACACTTGCTGGTCTCAGCTCCTGCTCCTCCCTCTTTGTGCTTTTTTCCTTGTTCTGTTTTTACAGTTAAGGAATCTGCACATGTATTTTAATTTCCTTTGCAAAAGTTGCATGCAGTTTTTTCTTCTAGCAATTCAATCCATCACAAAGACTTTCCGATCCACTAAACTGTACTCTTTCTTCTGCTCCTTCTTCGTTCAGTTCCTTACATGTACTCAAGAACACTCCTTAAGGGAATTGTAAGTCTAATGCCAGCTTCCCAGACAAGATTCCTTCCCTTCTTAAGGTGGCAAAAGCTAGAGACTCTGTGCTTCAACTAAATTTTCTTGGAGCATTTGTTTTTTTGCTTTCTCTCAGGCCAATGAGCTTCACTGTCCAGACATCTCCATTTTGCAAAGTTCATCCTTTTGAAATAAAAAGTCCTTTCATTCAAGGTCTTTTTTTTTATTCTTTGTCTAAAACTAGAAAAAGGTTATTTTCTATAAATCTCTCTTACTTCACTGTAAGTCTCACACAGCGGTACAAGGAAGGCTGGTGTAGAAGTACCAGAGCCCCAGCTGAACAAGGTGGTTCACGCTCAAGAAGGGTGCTCTCCCCAGCAGACTTCCCACTTAGGCCTTGATTTACTTCTTTTCCCAGTTTCAGGAATCCACTGCCCAGCAGTATGCAACATAAAGATGCTCAAAGCCCGAAGCAGTACACCCTATTCTTGGTTCAGGAACATTTTGTTGAACAATGATGTCACTTAAAACTTCCAGAAGAAAAAAGGACCTGCAATTATTAGAATTTGTCCTCCAACCTATAGCAAGAAAATTTGTCTCTCCTAATGGCAGTTTCTGTTAACATTCCTCTGCAAAGATTACAAATGTGTCCCCAAAGCAGACCTGTAACACTATCCCACTAAAATGTTTTTACTACTCTAAAAAAGATTTTAGCTCAAAGACCATATAGTCATTTCCTATTTCTTTAAATCTGCCACATTGTTGGTGTGCTGCACTAGTCCACCAACCTTACCTTTACCTCTGCCTTTTCTCAGTCCCATGGATCTCTCCATGCTCATACTCCACTGACAAAAGTTATTCCAGTGTATTATTTCGATAGTAAACATTTTCACACAGTGCAGCATGAGTGGTCTCAGTTAGTCCTGTTATGCAAACTCCTTGCATTATTAAAAAAAATTTAAAAAAACACCAAAACAGCCTTCTAAGTTGCATCACACTGGCCAAATCAGTGAGACAACCAACAATTTTTTTTATTGGGATCTCGTTCTTGCTCTGGGTGGACAGACCAGCTATGCCATGCTATGTGGACAGCTTTGTTCCTCCATCACACCAGCCTTCCCATTTCCACATACCTTGTGAACTGCAGGCTCCTCATTCTCCTCTTTGGTTGATATCTGCAAACTTTGATATGATGTCCAACTTCCAACCCTCCATCCTTACCGATGCCTCCTTCAGCTCCTGTAAGGTCAGATCTGACCAAAGGCTTTGCACCATCTCTTCCATAAACTCCCTCAGATATCCAGCTGATGGTTAGTACCTTCACCAAGTCCTCTTAATTCCGTTGTTTCTCCAGTTTAAGGGATACCTCAATAGCCAGTCTACTGGCCACCTCCTTTAAGAAAGCAAACAAATTCTTCATGCCCGCTCATTATGTCTCCTCCTTGTCTTCAACCCTCTGCCAGAAACAGTCCAGAAGTTCCTGACATTCTGGCTTCAGGTACATGCATTTCTCAACACGAAAGCATGACAAGAAAATCATCAACACTTAAACCTACGTAGCAGAGTGCAGCCACCAATATCACCCACAAACACTCTTCTAGTCCCATGTTAGGTTGTTTCAGCATTACTTTCCTGTATTTCTCACTGTGGTAGTACCAGTGCTCAGGTGCCTCTCCAAGAAGGAGACAGAGGCACAAGTTTTGGGCAGAGGAGGGGAAGGGGCAGAACACCGTTGCACAAGCCCTGCCTGATGGGGAGATGCCTGCCCTTGCAGTCAGGTGGGAGAAGAGGTTTCCTCTGAAAGCTCTCCCCTCTCCAGTAAGCTCTCAGCTTTGTGCCTCTCATTTTGTGCAGCTTCTTCATTCCTTCAAAACTGCCTGCAGGGACAGGCAGAGAGGAAGCGTACTAAACATTTTGAATTGTTTTTAAAGCTTCTGGTTTAGCCTCCCATTCACTTCTTTTCCCACAGCTCAGTACAAAGTGCGCTTTATACGACGTGTACCTCCTTTCAAGCATGAAACAAAACTACCCCTCAGTACTGGTGCTGTACAGTGCCTGCTCTTATTAGAGTAGGAAGGAATAATTACAGGGATTATGAATGTGGTACTGAATGTCAAGGCATATTAAGGCTGTTCAGTATCTCAAGATCGAATAAAGATTCTTCCAAGGCACTGCTGCTCTGCCTGAAATTAAATTATGGCATCAAATACCTTATAAGTGGATCTACCTAGTAACTAATTTTGTTGGCATATTTAAGAAGTTACTCATCTCACCAGTACCAGAATGCGTCAAAACTCTTCACGCTCGCAAGCATCACAGAGTTATTTTATCCAATACTGCTCCAAAGGTACAAAAACACTCTGTCATTCATCGAGAACGGAGCACACATATCATGCTGCAGTATGTATCATGCATGCCAGGCTTTACGAAAAGGATGGATATCACAGCGTGGGATTTTGGAGAAATCCATTGCTCAGTTATTCCTTCTTCCAAGTTATTTGTCCATAAGCACATTTTATTTTGGGTAATGATGGCAAAGCAGTGAACTAACCTGTTTAGAAGCTGGATCGCAGTGTTTCAGGAGATTGGCAGCTGAAGTGCTGCTTGGGCTTAACGCAGTGTCCAGTCCAAGACTTCTGAAATTGCCTCTCCAGCTGGCCATTTGGGACGTGCATCCGACCTCCTGCCATTCCACGCCACAGAGGTTTGCCCACCTAAAAGCTGAGTACTGGAAAAGCCCTCCAAGTTGGCGCTGGCCTCTGTCCTCACTCCTAGGGCCGCACGTAGAACCGGCTGCCGTACGAATGCCTCGGTACGAGGCTGGCAGCGTTATCCCATACTGGATGTCTGTCAGGAAGCCTGTCTTGGGCAAAGGCTGAAGAAGTGATGAAAATCTCTCCTCGGCTCTTTGCTGAGCTGGGGAAGACTTGAACACCTGAAACACATTCAAGTTCATGCTAAATTCAAGGGCAATGCTTTGGTAGCATGGCTTCCTACACTGGTAGCAGGAAAAAGTAAGTTTGCATGGATAACCAGCGAAGCTTAAAGTTATGAATTTGAGGCAGTATGTGAGGCAGTTGAGAAGCTCCTTCCCAGGCTGAATAGTTAAGAACCAAGCCTCAGATTTTTCAGAGGATTCAGCTAGAGCTGAACAGGTATCATACAGTTGTAAAGATGCTTTAACAGCCTTGCTGCTATTCTACCTTTAAACTCAAAAGCTGATAAAGCTATTACATACTTTTAAGTGGGATCCTGAAGCACAAATGGCAGAAACAGGAATGCTATAGAGAGATCTGTGCTCCAATTCTTTCCATCTTCCCTGCTTTACACTTTTGGAAATGCAACTGCTTCATGATTACTCAAGTAATCCAAACAGATGCAGTTTGAATCTTCACTCCTAGCACCTGTCCACATTATTTCAAACTGATCTTTACATCCTGACCAGCAGAACTAAACCAGATCTATTTTCTTAGACATCTGCCTGCTTGTAAGGCCCTTAATAAAAACAGGGCAGCTGCTGACAGTCAGAGCGATGGTGATGTGACTGATGCTATGCTAAAGCTCGTTTTGGCCTTAGGCAGGACGTATGGATTCAGTGCCGTCGGAAGCGGTAACGAGGCAGCAATGCTAAGCTGGTTGTTCAGGATGAGAAGGAAGTGAGAGATGGGATGAAGACTTTTTGGGTGTCAGAGAGGATCTCCCTGTCTGAGGATGTGCTGAATCAGTTCGACAGTGCCTGTATCTTTCTCCAGTCGGTATCAGGAGAGCTGAAATTAGTAAGTCAGTTAAATAGCAGTTGGATTGGTTTTCTTTAATGGCTGAAATGAGGAATATAAAACCCAATGAACTAACAAGTAAACCATCTTCTGGGGAATATCAATGATGTTACCTCGCAAAAGTCTTTCCATTTTGTGATTCATTACAGCAGATTTCTTAAACACCAACATTTTAGGGGCAGGACAGTCTGCTGAAAGTTGACATTTGGTATGACAGTTGGCTTGCACTTGATTCCAAAATGTCACCGTATATGACGTTATCCCAATTCAGTTATTCAATCCAAATTATTAACAAAGTCTGAACTGCAGGTCATTAACAATAATGAAACCACAATGCATTTTAACAACAACAAAAAAATCAAAAGAAATAACATTAATATTGCGATTTTTTAAAAAACATATTTAAGTGTAAGATCCTTTACCATTTATATTCAAATCAATTTACTCTTGGCAGATAATACCACAAGGAAAATAAAACAGTGACAGTACAACTTTTTAGTGCCTAGCTACGTTTATTTTAGATAGTATCATAGGCCATTGACATCAGTGCTGGTCCAAGTCTTTGCCAGTTCCAACAGTCTCCCCAACAGTTCTACAACCTCCATACCTTGACTAGCTGAAGAGGAAACCATATATATGTGTATAAATGCATATACACACACAGAGAACATATATATGTTTTTATATCTATGTTTTAAGAGTCACTGTTCTGCTCCTACTTTAATAGGAATCAAAGATGATATTCAAGTTTCATGCATGAGCAAAGTAACCTTTCAGAGAGAACACTGAACGTTTGTTCATTGTTTTGGTTCACTATTTGTATTGCAGAAGCATTGGAAAATCATATCCACACTGAGGACTTCTTGCGCCAATACCTGACCCTCCTTCATTTACTTTGTTGTGTGTTGTGGAGGTAAAAGCTGGTATTTCTTCTCACCTCCTCTGAAATATATCCTCTGACACTAGAAAAATCTACCATCATAGTCCGGATCAAGAAACTCTACAAAGAGGACTGTCAGTATCAGGCAGCATTAATGACAAGAACAACAACTAGGTAGCTTGTCAGAAGTACGGTGTGACTCAGACTAACTTCCACAAGCCTTTCCACACCGTTAAATTTCAGTATTGTCCCAGCACATTTAGAGTAACAGATGATTAAACACAACCTCATTTTAGGAAACAAGTTAATGAAGCGAGCACCGTGCAATGTAAAGGTTTGTTTCACAACGGTTTCTGGAGTCACAGTGACATTTTTCCCACTATCCTGAATTAGCAGGTGTATTTGTTACCTGGCAGCTGTGGGTTGGGAGAAAACCTCCATACTGAAGTCATCTTTAATACAGAGTTAGATTAACATAAAACATGAAAAATAATTATTACAAGCTCAATGCAGGCAACTAGCTGTAAAGTCTGTAGAAACAAATGTAATTTCTGTAACTGGTTACTAATTGCTTGTATTACCTTCAAACATCCCTTTTAACTGTGAACTGTCCAGCAGGCTCTCAGGTACTCTCATTCTTCATTAAGGGCTGTATTTTGGGGTACCATCGCTTTCTTTTGTACTCCCTACCACATTTTGGGAAAAGAGGACATATTCATGTTGTCTCTCACTAATCAGTAATAATTCCGACCTGAAACCACGTAAGAGCCCCTTCCAAGCACTGCCTTTTACCCCCTATAACTGAAATAGCAAATCTTACACACTTATGGGACAATCACAGTATCAAGTCTAATTTGTACCTTTTGGAAAAGAAATTTTGCTCATTTGTATGCAGGGAAATTGCATTTTGCCCATCCAAAGAACAGGTTAAAGAGCGACATTTGGGAAAAAAAAAGAAAAAAAAAGGAAAAACGCACAGTGAAATCTCCCACTGTTGCCATGTACTACAGCGCTCTCATTAATCCAGGTTTCTCTACAGCATTGCACCAGAGACTGCATTTGTAAGGGGAAAGGAAAGAAACCTTGACCAAAATGCAGGATGACAACCCTGGACCTACAGAAGAACAGAACTTGTGCAGGGAATCTGCTCGGTAGATGCCCATGGGAGACCATCCTAGAAAGAAGTGCCCAGGAGAGCTGCTTGATGTTCAAGAACCATCTTGTCCATGCTCAAGACCAGTCCCAACACACAGAAAATCAAGCCAAGGTGGCAGGAGGCCTGGATGCATGAACAAGGAGCTCTCGACTAAACTTAGACACAAAAAAGAAGCCTACTAGAGGTGGAAGCAAGAGCAGGGGACCTAGGAGGATCATAGATGTACTATCCAAGCACACACAGATGGGGTTAGGAAAGCCAAAGCCCAAATGAAGTGGAATCCGGCAAGGGAGGTGAAGGGCAACAAGAAAATCTTTAGCAGAAATATCAACGACGACAGGAAGACTAGGGGAAAACAGGGCTCCACAGCTGAGTGGGGCAGAGGACCCACTGACAGGAGGTAAGGAAAAGGCAGAGGTATTCGCTGCTGCCTTTGCTTCTGTTGTTACCAGCAAGAGCAGCCCTCAGGAATCCCAGGCCTTGGAGCAGAAAATTGCCTCGATTGCCAGGCTCAAAGGGCTGCGACCAGTGGCACAAAGCCCAGCTGGAGACCTGGCCTTACTGGTGTACACCAGGGGTCAACACCCAGGCCACGACACTTCAAAATCTTCCTTAACGAAGGTGGGTGATGGGACAGAGCTCACCCTCAGCACGTCTGCAGATAACACAAAGCCGGGAGAAGCAGCCGATACCCCAGAGGGTTGCGCTGCCATTCACAGGGACATCAAGAGGCAGGAGATGTGGGACAACACAGGAATCACAGGAAGTTTAAAGGGCAAACCACCCCCGGCACCAGCACAGACAGGGGCCAGACAGCTGGAAAGCAGCTTTGCAGAAAAAGCCCTGGGTGTCTTGGTGACCCAGGGGAACGTAAGCCAGCCACACGTGCCCTTGCAGCAAAGTTAGCCAACAGCCCCCAGATCGCCAGCAGGTCACAGAAGCTCAGTGAAGATTGCTGGACTGAAGATCAATAAAACACATTGCAGGTAATGGCTGTGTATCAAATCACTGTTACATTAAGATCATCAAAACTACCAAGTTCCCAAAGTAGTGCTACATTACTGACAGGACAGTCATCTACTTCTGCCATCAACCAGTTTACAACTCATCTGCTTGAGCTCTCCTTTCACCAAACAGTCAGTGTTTCTCAGCCAAGTGGTTTAGCCATGGTGTTTTACCCGACAAGGCTGCATTTGCAGAGCCTGCACTCTGTAAAATGGGTACTCAGCATATTTTAACTAATGCAATCACCTTACTGTGACTTCTAGATTTGTATAATGAAAACTGAACAAACATATTGCTATCTAATGTGTAAAGCCTGTAAAAAGGAAGCAAAATTTTCTGTTGCACAAAGTATTTACAAAAACATACAACTTCAAAAAAGTTTATTTTGCTGCCCAATTTATTAAACACTAAACAAGACAACCTTGTAGTTTATACATTAGGAATGTAAGTTTTTCATGTACAATTAAGAGAACACTTCACTGTAAAAAAGGTGAAATACTGTGTTACTAAACCACGGAACAGAGTCACACAACAAACTGAGAAAGTATGAGAAAGTATGGCACATTCATTTAAACTCAGGCTCTCAGATGAAGACAGACATCAACAGACTGATGCAGCTATTCCACAGACTTTGGTGAATATTAAGAAATGTACACATCTAGTCTTAGAAGTAGAATTATACAAATACAAAAGTCAATATATTTACACACCTATATACAGCATTGTAAGCCTCAAACACTGACAAAAGATATCAGACATAATAACTAAGTTAGAAATGTCTAGAATCCTCATACAAATCAGAAGAGACCTCCTTAGAGAAGCGTGGCTAAAACAGCTATATACTTCTGTACCTGTCGAATCTGTCAGGTATTCAAGGCAATTCAAGGACATTTCACTCCCTTCAGAAAAGTCATTGCAGTTCTACAGCAAGTGGTTAGAGGCCACATGCTTTTTGCACAAATGTTACAGATTCTTACAACAAAAATAATTCATCTCAGCTTCCACAGAGTTTTGAAAGTGTTGCTATTCAAAGCCATCATTAGAAATCATGCCCTGTGATTTAGAACAGTAAGGTCAGTTATAAAAGTCAGCATTAAAACAGCTTCTCTTATTATAATTTGAGATGATTCACTCCTACGTAACATTTTTCCTGCAGAATGTTGCAGCCGTGTATGACGTTTGGAGTGTATTCATCAGAACTACCCACTCCCAGGTAGACTACAATATGGGATGTCTTAATGGGATGTCTTTCCTTACGCTATTAGAAGACCTCTACTTCTTTAACACATGTTTTTCATTCATCAGTCTAAAGTGATCAGATAATGCTCAAAACCCAAGTGCTGAACAATTTTAGAAATATCGTGAAAGAATTAACGTATCTGCTTCCTGCCCTACTTGCCCCCCCTTCCCTCTTCCCCCTCTTCTCAATCCTGCACCATGGATATTTGGACAACAAATAAATCTGCCATCCCTCTCCCCTACCCTGTTTTTTTGTTTGTTTGGTTGGGTTTTTTCCATTTTTAAGAAAAGAAAGAATCGCAACTGAAAGTTTTCATTGCTCGCATCAGGAAAGAAATTCTTTAGACTCGATCAGTATCAGGGCATGATGTCAGTTCACAAAAACATGCTCATTGTGTAAGTTGCCCCAGAGACCAATACATACATCTTTATATAAAGCCACATATGTATAGAAACAACAGCTTTTAGTACCAAGAACCTTCCCTCTTACCATTTTCTTAAAAAAGCAAGCAGCTTTTTGTAATTTCAGTTGTACCAATAGGAGCCTATGTCTTGGGTTCAAGCCAGATCACAGTTAGAATAATTAGCTGGATAAAATAAAAGGATCAACTAATTTTAACACTTTGACTTGTAGCCAACAGTATTGTAAACATTAGGTTACATATCTACATTTTATGGCATTTTAAATCCTTCAAAATTCTAATTACTTATAGCTAAAGTGACTATATCTTCCCAGTATAATAAACATCTTTTATACCAACACACAAAAAAGTCTACTGCAGAGATAACAAACCACCAGGAACTAAATGAAACAAAACCAAACCAGTGGAATTACTTAAAAATTCTAGTCCCTTAGCACTAAGTCACAACTAACACCATCATGACAAACATTTGTCAATTGCAATTTTAGTTATCTATTCTAGTTTATGTTTCAATTTAAATTACTGTAAAGTGTTTCCAAAGTATTCTCAAATGCTAGACTGCCAAGAGCAGATCAGGAGGCAGTTGTAAGTTCTGCAGGTTATTTCTTTCTAACATCTAGGACAAATTTCAAGGAAAGGAAGAGCTCTACACTCAGTATGTGTAGTGCTAGCCAGTATCTGCTATCAGCTGCCTAAAACCCTTCTATTGCTTGTAGTTATGCATGCTCCAGCAGCCACATGTATTAGTCAAGCTGAAACAAATGTGCTGTCTAATGTGTATTGCAGAAAAACCTGTAAAAAAAGAGGCAAAATTTCCTGCTGTACAAAGTATTTACAAAAACATACAACTTCAAAGAACCAGTTTATTTCACTGGTCGAAGTATTACACACTAAGTAGGACAACCTTGTAGTTTATATATTAGGAATGTAAGTTTTCATGTACAATTAAGAGAACACTTCACTGTAAAAAAAGGTGAAATACTGTGTTACTACAATAGACCAGTGTCACACAACAAACTGAAGAATGAGAAAGTGTGGCACATTCATTTAAACTCAGACTCTCAGGTGAAGACAGACATCTATAGACTGATGCAGCTACTCCACAGACTTTGGTGAATATTAAGAAATGTACACATCTAGTCTGCAGTCTTAGAAGCAGAATATACAACTTACTTGTCCCTATCAACTATGACTCCTCATATCTTTTCATTAATTAACCAGCTTATTAATTGCTACAAACCTGGATAACATTAGCTGCTTAAAAGTTACTTGTGCTTCAGTTTAAGTCAAAAAGGGATATCTAAACTTATCTCCAGTCAAATAGGAAAGTCTACCAGAATTTTAGTGTTTGTTTTGTTACAAGGTTCTTGACAATAAGGAATCAGTAGCTGCAGAAATCTGGACAGTTGGGAATGACTACGCCTTAGATCTTCATCCTATTTCCCCATTCATAATAATATATTGTCTGTTTATCAGCTAATCACTGCTACTGGAATGATTTTGTCAGCTATTGCTTCTCCAAATCTCTGCATAAGAAGTTTTAATGTCTATTTTTAATCAAAATCTTAACATTCTAAAAGTTGGTATCAAACAAGGTCACCAAACTAACTGAAGGTTAAAGGTTAGGTAACCTTGAACAGGCTGCTGTTTCAGAATTTCAAACTAGAAAAATAATAGATATAAAAGACTAGGAATTACAGTGCTAGCTATATTTACATTATAATTTCCCTTTGTGCTTGCAAGTTACTGAAAGTACACATCCTTTGGTAGTATTCTCTTAGTCTCAAGTAAGAAGTTCATGTTAAACACATTCACACTCCTGATTTGCTTGAGTCAGTGCAAAGGGCTTATACCTTATTTCCTATATAACATTGTTACATAAGCACATCGCTTCCCCATAAATAATAAAAATACTGATGACAGCGACTTTTCAATGAGTAGCTTTGTGCCTGAGATATAAAAATCTGAAAGAAAGACAGTCTGTCTCTCAATTTGTAAGTCTAAAGAGCGACTACTATAGCAACTGCTAAGAACTCCCATGCACAAGTACTGCTGCTGTATGACTTTTGGTCCAGTTTCAGATGTATAGAAAAACCAAAATGCATCTATAATTCAGACTCTTATAGGCCTGAAGAAGTATGAACATTGCAACGTGTGCTAACTACCATTACAAAAACCATGATAACATCAAACACTGAACTGATGCTTCTAGTTTCAACTTTACGTGTAAGCACAGCTTTCTCATGGCTAACATAAGAGAATGTTTGTTCTTACAATGCTGTTCCAAAATTTCATGCCCATACTACCAGAATTCTCTTAAATAAAACAAGAACTTGCAGCCTAATGCCAAGTGGTAGTGAAAAAGTAGAATCTGGGAAAGAGGCTCTATTTGTTCCCACACTGTGCATTTGTAAAAAGCCACACATCTTAGTCACTGGCTAAACAACCAATCAATGCTTGTTAAATTGCTGAAGCTGTAAACTTCACATGAAGCTGTAAGCAATGAGGTGTATAAATACAGTAAGTCAAAGAGGAACTTTCCAAGCTATTAGAAGTTGATGCAACATAATTACAATTGTTATCTATTCGCTATTACTGTCAAATGTGAACCAAATAAGAATTTATGGGCTTGAGGTTTAAGAAAGTAATGTATAGCATATTAAGGAGCTTAATGTACCAATGTACCAATATTAGCATAAACCCTCACTATTTTATTTTTCATACCTGCCAATTTAATATCAATCTGTTGACAAAGTTATGCTAATACTAGGAGGTCGCTGCTGATTAGGTTGTTTGCTTAAAATCAGAAGATCTGTTCTTTCTGTTCCATATATCAGTTTTTCCTCCTGAAGACTGCAAGCTGAAAACCTGTTTGCCTCTGCACCAGATACGCCACCACGGTTACTTGGAACTGTGACACCACTGACCTGTTCAAAGGATTTACTAAACACAGTAGTGGTTGTTCTGGCCAGACTATGGCTGCCAGGCTTAGGCAGGGACTGGCTAGTTGTCAGTGTCAGTCTCTTCAGAGAGACAAGCTCTAGGTTCTCACTCATGGCTCTCTGAGTTTGTTTTCGTGACAAGTGTTCTCTGCAGGTTTCTCCTTCTTTTTCTTTTCCTCCAGCTTTGCTTCCTCCAGACCTTCGTTGGCTCTTCCCTAAAACGTTCTTACTGCTTATGCTGCTGCTGTTAGATAGGGCAGACTGACTTGTACTGGAAGTAGCCCTACAGTAAAACCCTTCATCAGTTTCAGACACTTCTATCAGTTCTTCTTGAATTGCTACATCAGTATTACCTGCACAGCAGAAAAAGAAATAAAGAATTAGTAATTGACATTCTCACATTTATTGATTTTATGTATTGCTAGATTTTAGTATTTACAAGCATGAAGCCATACAGCAACAGAACAGAGAACAGAAGACAAAACACTTACCTACTCCATTACATTTTGGCATTAAGGTTCATTAGGATATCAAGTTACAGCAAATAATGCTGCATTAACTAGATCAAAAAGCATGCCCACAATCTCACTTTGTAGTGATTTTCAAAAAAAAAAAAAAAAAAAGCAGTCTTGTTAATTCATGCAGGAGATTAGAAATTTATAGATTAGAAGATACCACACAGAATAAAAAAAAAAGTGTAAATCTTATTTTGAGCAAGTGCTCCAATACATGATTTTGCAAAGCTCGTTAATTATAAGGTATGTGATCAATGCCCCAGGACACCCAATATGGCACCTGCACATTTAGCAACCCAAGAATGCTTTAGGACTGAAAGGTCACCTTCTGCATCATAGGTCTGGTGGTATGGGTTGGAAACTCAAGTACAACATGAGATCTCCAGTATACCATGAAAGGTGGAATTTCGTACACAGCAACATACTTTTCACATCCATTCTCATGGATTCTTCATACCATTGATCACTGGATTTTGTAAAACCAATAAATATGCTTAATAAACTCAAAGGTATGTTGAGTCTCACAGTGTATTTTCTCCAGATTAAATAAATCTACCTGTAAGTATGTCATCATTTGTCTGTGGCACAGACGAAGCTGTGTGCAATACATGCATTTGTGTTATTACACATGCAAATATATTAACTGCATACTTTAATTCTCCAAACATGCAGCAGTGACCCTTTCAATCAACAGCGGTACCTTAGAGTGCAGCTACAAGTGCTCTGCTAAAACTGCACTCTGCCAGATGAGTTTACTCCATCCTCCATCATTTTTCTTACAGATTTTTGCCTCCTGATTTCTGGCATGCCTTTGCTGTCAGTTCTAGGATCTGTAGCTGTTTCCTGTACTCCCTGTAAATGCTGAACATCATTCTCTGCTAGTGCTCTGCTCTTTTCCCCATTCCCGGTCCTCTCTCCAGCCACACTTGTGACACTAATCTCAGGTATGATAAAGTTGCCCAATTCAGTAGCATCATTACCATTCTCTGGTTGTTCTAGAATTAAAGATGGATAAGAAAAAAACCAAAAGATGTCTGAAATAAAACATGAAACAAAAGCCAATAGATACAGATGACTAAAGCATTATAAATTAAAGCAGATGGTCACATATTAACCTCTTGTTAATTAGCAACATTAGTAAGTATGGAATTTTGCTTTATTTCTAAATTGCAGGCTTCAATCTTCCAGTTATTGGCCTGAACCCACATACTGGAAAGCCCCATGTCTGATCTTTCAAAATTGAAATTTCTGAGGATCACAAAACAAACATTCAGAGACTATCAGAAATCAAAGAACTTTCCATAATTCACTTTTATGACTATATTGTATCACCATACTAAAGTAAAACTTATTTTTATAATGGAATGGTGTATCAACTTAATGTGTTATCATACAAGACTAGAAATGCTACATATACAACATCATGATACTGCACAGTGGTCAGCCTGAAAACTAATAGTGAAATAACCAAGATAACTCAAGCACACTTTTACTTCCTTTTTCTTTCTTCATTTCAAACAAACAAACAAACAACTATTTTCAACCAGCAAGATAGTTACAAGTAGGAAAATCCTTCAGTTACTAGAATCAACTTATTGAGTTTTATTTTGGTATTTGCCACCTACTAATAATGTAACATAAAGGTTGATCTCCTCAGCCTTTTTAATTTGCTTATATGAGCTTAAAACTAAATTAGTTTGCAATAAACTTATTTGTGTCACACAAGTCAGTTACTAAGTACAGTTGAGAAAACAGGGATTAAGCTGGGGGGAGGGAAAGCACCACAACTTTCTGCAGGAATGGTGGGGGAGAGAAAAAAAAAGAAATTAAGGCAAAACCCAATGCTACTTGGTTCTAAGATTACTTCTTTTCATCTGGGTAAGTCATCAACAGCAGATATACAAGTGCTCAGCCTGGCCAAAAAATTATTTCAAGACAGTCAAAGATTCCTGCAGACGTAGCCAAAAATCCCCAAGCAAACAGAAAACTCCACTGCTACTCAAAGTGTGGAAATGATGGTTGTGTGTAAGCACAAGAGATTTAATACTGATATTTAGTGATAAGAATGCAATAGTTCCTACAAGGTCCAGGTAAAACAAATCCCAACTCAAGAGATGCCTGTCTACATTAGACGAGGACAGGTTTGAGAAGGATGAACACTTGAGAGGAAAAAAGTGAAAATAAAAACAGGAGTTGAAACTTTATGGAAATTCCAAGTATACGCAAGTAACAAGTTACAATCCTAGCAACAAGTCAGCTTCACAATGTTTGAAGTATTCTCAGTATCTCAAGGTCTTTTTAAAAGTATTCAGAATTGCTTTATCAGCACTAGCTCTACAACCACAAAACTGCATTTAGTTGACCTGGAGAAGAAAAAAAGAGAAGCCATCAGTTACAGATAGTCACAGCACGTCCTCCACGAAGATGTCTACCATGGAAATACAAGTGAAGAAGAGCAAGAACTACACTATATGCTACATCGTTATATATTCTATATGCGTTATATATGTATACTATATGCAAACACTATGGCCACAAACTTGACAAGACTAAAAATGGACTAAAAGCACAGCTCAGAATAAAGCTCAGCTGAATCCCTGTGTTTCATTCATAATGCAGCTCTTTCAGACCTGAGGATTAAGTAAGGACCACCCAGACTATACTGCCAGTTTGCTATTGCACGTGACAGAATTTGGCAGCACAGACATTTAACAGACAGTATGAAGTCGAAAACAAGAGGAATTTATGATAAGATGATTTTTCACAGCAGCAGCTCTAATGCTTTTTAGCTGGAGGGGATCTTCTCTTCCCCCTGTCCCCAACACTGAGGACTCTTGTGCAGGCACAGTGTGCTTCTTGGGTCAAGCAAGCTACAGTGCTGAGCTTTTTGCTAGTATTCGTGCTGTCTGCACTTACCATGACAATGAAAGAAGTCTCAGAGCTACAAGGTTATTCTGGTAGGGATAGACAGCATTGTTCCCTGGTATAAGAGCTACCCCTGATTTTACCTGCAAATGCTAAGTATCACGATTCTTTCTAACTAGTCAACTACTAATGAAAGTATCTATTTAACAAGTTGCACTGTCCACAGGAAATGGCATTAATAATTGCTGCTATTAGCCACTAACATCTGATATTTGGCAGGAAACTCAAGTTAGAATTGTTTCCAAGTGTTACTCCTTCTAACAGTACTTTCTGTAAAAGTCTTCTGTTGTCAATAACAGATAACAGTGGAGCACTGTGAACTACAGTAGTAATAATAATAAACAAATAACAATAATACCACCATCAAATATAGCCTTTTGTCTAAAAACACAGAAGCAGAAAGGTTAGTGAGGAGAGATCAATGCTCTGATTGGCCTCATTGCTCTAATTTTACTAGGGTGAGAGAAACAAAGGACACTGCTAAATAGTGTAGAGACAAAACTGAATAATTATGTCAGTTTGAAAGTTAATATAAATATGCCCATAGCAGCTGAAGGAAAACACATTTGGACTCACATTTCTGAATGCTTTGAGTAGTACAACCAACCTTGATAAATGCATTTCATGATTACTAGCTGCTAAGAATTAATTCAAAAGATATTTCAGTCATAGTTTACCTTATTATTACGGTTGCCTACATCATTTACCTCAGATTGCACACGCAAACTGCCCGTTTGGTTTGTAATTCAATTTTAACCACCACAAGCTCAAGCTGCATTTCCTGCACAACAATGTTAGCATTTTGAATTATTCACAAAATTATCAAGCTGGTATCCCAAAATTAACATTCATTCCAGATTCCTAGAAGTTATAACTATTTCTGGAATTAATACTGTTTCCAAAAAAGTAAGAAAATTCTCTCCCCAGAGATTCAAAGACTAACCTTTCTAAACCTTATGTACTACATGAAAGTCAATTTCTGCAATGGGGAAAAAAAAAAAATAACATCTTGTCCTTCTTCTCTAGTTGACTTACCTGTTTTTGTATTATGCATCTTACCAACATCTGCTTAGCTCTTCTTACTCAGCCTGTTACATCAGAGTATTCCTCTTACATTCATTACCTCTATACACAAGAGTTTTTCCCAAGCCACCCTTTTATAGGGCACTTTGGTAGATTTTACATTAGTAGTGAAAGCATTGCTAGGGCTTGTTTTGGGTTGTGTTTTTTTTTTTTCCTAGCTTCCATAAATGTCATTTAGGTGTTTATCTCCCTTATACACTGTGTGATTTTTTTTGTTTTCCTCTATTTGTGAATGGAAATGGAGACACCACTCAAGGCTCGTTTTTAAAACATGAACACTACAAAAAACTAATGCTAGGTAGAGCAGCTAATGCTCCTCTTTTTTAAGCTTTATGATTTATAGGCAATCCAATTCAACAGCACTAAAGAATTTGTTGCTAAGGGGTGGCTAATATCAACTGACTTTGTAAATATTATCCATCTGTGATTAGAAGGATCCATTTTGGATTAGATGGATCCATGGCCTTCACCTTTAGTACCTCTAAAGTACCTACCTTAGAAGTCCAAATTCATGATACTAATTTGATTTTAAAAAAAAGTCCTTCTAAGGAACAGCTCTAATGAATGAGTTACAGGGTTGAGTTATCACAAGATTAAATGTTAAGCTGACCTTTTTTCAAAACTGATTTCAAACTAGAGTTCTAGCAAAGGTTAGCAAGACTTCATGTCTGAAAACTTTTATAGTAAACTGAATTTTTTTAAAAGAGAAAGAATAAAGCCTGTGCTTCTCAGCTAGAAATGCCATTGGCTGTAATTCTTTTATTTTATTTATTTTACACAAATAGCTAGTGATTGAAAATTGCTGCCCTTGCTTCCCTAAGGGATACTTTACTTCATCAGGTCTTCTGGTCCATGAAATGTATAAGATCAAGCTACCTCCCAGCTGTCTCCTCTAGCTTCCTAATCCATTTGTACAACTCATTTTTATTACACTGAAGCACAAAAATAAAACCCCTGAATACATTTTTTCCCCTTGCAGCATGGGAGAGAGAATAATGGTCAGGAGGTATAAGGTTTGTCATCTGATTTCTACCAATTCCAGTATTTATTTCAATTCAAACAAGCATCTGTAAGCACAAGTCTCGTTATTCTTTCTGCATGTTGACCCTGAGGATCAATTCCGTATCTTTCTCTCATCAGGAATTGTGGGTCACTGAATTATGTTACTCAGAATTTTGAAATCAGAAGATGACCTACTCTGACTTTAAAAAGGCTTTTCAAGTCAAACAACAATTTTGTTAGTATTTTATAACGAAAACTTTGAGGAGATTAGCTGAAGTGGTATACGCATGGAACATTTACTATTTAAAACAAAACAATCAGTCAGTCAAAGATACCACAGACTCAGTTTTGGCCTTTAAAAAAGCCTAATGTTTATATAGCCTTCAAATTTACAACTATTCCCACAACTTGTATACAAATTCCCCTCCAACCCTGCCCTACATCAAACGATTTTCTTCCTCTTCATTAAACTCTGTACCATCCAGGCAAACCCAAAGTTTTCCCAATAACCCAAACAAAATGTTGACAAGAGTGTTTTTGCAATAGTCCTTAATCTTTCAATCCTCATCCCTACTACTCCTCACTTGAGTCATACTAACTAGACTATCACTGTTTCTCTCAACGTGTCCTGCTTTGAGACTCCCATAACACACAGCATTCCACCCCATTTCTATGAGTCCTGCTATTATTCTCATTCCCCTTTCACCTTACTGTTATCTGCTGCAGGACACACTTGTCCCACCTATTTTCCCTTGAACTTCACCAAGCATCACCTCCTGCAAGAAGGCAAAAAATTGTAAAAACTTCTAGACTTCTGTATTTGCTGAAAAATTTTCATTCTTTTAAGGATGGTTCCAATATTGATTGTGTAACATTTTTATTTCATTTTTTCCTGTAAATGCAAAGACAAGAGGGATGTTTATTTTAACACACTTTCAATTCCTTTGAATGAACTAGCACTCAGTATCCCTAATCTGTGTTCCCCTCCACCACCTCATTTGAACAAGCATCAGAAGCACTCAAAAGTAATAGCTGACAAAATTGCCAAGCTTCAGAGGGCATCTGTCCATTTAAAAGCTTAGCCGTCATACAGTTTTCTTGTACCTGGTCAATAATCTCTGCTTAACGACTAAGCCTGAAGAAAGGAAAATAAAGACTAAAATGGTCCTTAGCAGTCTTGAAATTTCAGTAATGACTTGCTACTGGACCTCACTCAAGTTAAAGAACTAATGTTTTGCTCCTCAGCTTTTCTGACAGTTTTAAGCAATTTTTAATCAATTGAAAATAAGTTTGGCTATTTTACCTTTCTTTGCCCCTGATCCCCTCTGGCAGTTTACTATTGGTATTACTACCACCGATGCATACAATTACTGCTCAGAAAGCTCGCTCTATCATTATTTTAAAGTCATCTTCGACCAGCATATTTATAAATAATTTTCTCAACACTTACTTGAATTACCTCTTGGTCCTTTACGACAAGTAACTTGGCAATATTTTTCTAACCAAACTGCCCACATACTATGAAAGCTCATACAGTACACAACATACAGAAATTCTTATGATATTACTTCAAAATCTTTATTGAACTTATTAAAAGAGCATTCTTATCTACACTCACTCACTTATCCTGTCATCAGAATTACAATCCCAGCAGAACAAGCCATTGCCAATTTTGTTTGCTGGTCCAGCAGCTCTTCCCTCATCTGAAGATGGTAGAAAAAGTAGAATGTAACATTTCTCCTTTTGCAGTACATTCAGCACCATTTTTTCTACTTCTCAGCTCAGACCTGTGTTCTGCTTTGTGGAAGCCCTTATATTAGTTTGTCCAAATGTGCTGGTTTTGGCTGGGGTAGACTTCTCTTCATAGTAGCTAGTATAGGGTTATGTTTCAGATTTGTGCTGAAATCAGTGTTGATAACACAGGGACGTTTCAGTTACTGATGAGCAGGGCTTACAGAGTCAAGGCCTTTTCCGCTTCTCACCCCACCCCACCAGCAAGGAGGCTGGGGGTGCACAAGAAGTTGGGAGGGGACACAGCCGGGATAGCTGACCCCACTGACCAGAGCGATATCCCATACTATACGATGTCATACTCAGTACATAAAGCTGAGGGAAGGAAGAAGAAGGGGAGACATTCAGAGTGATGACATTTGTCTTCACAAGTAACCATTACGCATGATGAATCCCCGCTTTCCTGGAAATGGCTGAACACCTGCCTGCCGATGGAAAGTGGTGAATGAATTCCTTGTTTTGCTTTGCTTGTGTGAGTGGCTTTTGCTTTATCTAATTAACCGTCTTTATCTCAATCCATGAGTTTTCTCACTTTTACCCTTCTAATTCTCTCCCCCATCCCACTGTGTGGGAGTGAGTAAACAGCTGTGTGGGGCTTAGTTGCTGGCCAGGGTTAAACCACAATATGAAAACATAATAATTTATCCCTCTATCCTTAAATCTGATTTTTATTTAAGTAATTTAAGATGGATGAGGTTCTGGGGTAAAGTTGTTAAATAATTGCTTTGCTTCAGGTACTATAAACTACTTTTCAGAAGAAAATAGGAACATTGGCCTCTTTAAAGAATCAATAACTTTGTACAGCTCCCTTTAGCAAAATTTTCTTTGTGTTGTGTTTTTTTTTTGTTTAATCATATTTAAGGAAATAAAGAATATATTTAATCTGAACTGCATCAAGATTCCCATTCACCAGTCAAGAAAATAAAAGCCTCCAAACTGCTGCTTGCTTACTAGGAATGAAGATGTACAATAACAAAATCCTCAGTATTATTTTAAACATGTAAAAAGTTGAAAATTTAATGCAAAATGTGTTTCTTACCATGCCTTTTCCATCTATGCCCTCGGATAGACATGCTAGTCACAGCATTTCTTGATATTCTGGATGAAGTAGGTGTAATTTCAACCTGAATGCATCTGGTACCTTCTTTACTAGATTTCATGGCACCCTGAGGCAGTGAAGCTTTTATTGCATTAGCAACCTAGAACAGAAAAGATGCAGTTAAGTTCTTAACATGAAGATCCAAATTTTAGAAGAATTCTATCAGGGGATTCTTATTACTCCAAGAAGAATACCGTGTACAATTCCAGTTTAAGGTCAAAAAGCACACTAGAACGAGGGTTGCAATTACCTCTCAGAACCATACTTGCCACTTTTTAAAACAAAGTTTCCAGTTTAAAGATGTGCCTATTACTTCAGAGTCCTTCTGCACTATTATCTAAGCTTTCAAGACTTAGAAGTGTTCTATTGAAAATAGCTTGTTCACCAGGGAAGATAACAAAATAACTAAATACATTGAAAATACCTGTGCATGTATGTGTATGTATACTTACAGATCTAGCTATTCACATGAGCACAGTCACGTAGACCTCACGGGATTTAGGTTCCTGGTGCGATGCTGCATTATGCGTTTTCACAGGAAGGACTTCCTAGACTGAAAATTCTACCAAAAGAAAATATTGCAATACAATACCTACCAGTAGAGGTTCTGGATACAGTTCCAGCTGTGCTCTATATAAAATGTCATCCATAGCTTTACGAGCCAGATCCCATTCTCCATTATAACTACAAAGGTAAATATATACATAATGATAAGCATCTATATCAACAGATAAATCCTCTTGGTCACATAACCTTCACAGATTTAGTGTTCCTCGAGAGCTCAGTTTAGAGGAGCTGAACTACTTTGTTCATTACCAGTAAGTAAGCCTGCTATTTAGAGAACTTGTTCTGAAGTAGCATCTATAGAGACAACGTTTTATTTTCATTGGCCACCCTGAGCAGTTTAAAATTTATATAATTAGTTATTGATCAGCTAGTCATGAAAT
The DNA here is from genome assembly GCF_000690535.1 of Cariama cristata. Lineage (NCBI taxonomy): Eukaryota > Metazoa > Chordata > Aves > Cariamiformes > Cariamidae > Cariama > Cariama cristata. The sequence goes on from NW_009619623.1 coordinate 44,484, forward strand.
ATTCTGAAATTCAAACCGGATTGTTTTAATATTACTCCACCTTTTGAGTATTCCTGTGTTACTCATCTCTAATTATTTCAGTTAATAAGAGTGCTTCACACATGAATATGACTATCAAAGGGTAGATGACATCAGCATTTCAGGAGAAAAATTGTTAAGAACTTGTTTTCCTTAGCTAGACTGATGTCAAAACTAAGCATGCAAAAATGCGGACAGCAACAACGGTTGGAAAAGTGGGGTTTTTTAATTTATTTTTTTTTTTTTCACATCAGCAGTTATACCTATTGAGTGTTGTTCTAGCCCTCTTTCTCCAATATGACATATGTATCTTCAGCCAACTAGTTGGAGAACTATGTTCTCTTCCTGAGGACCTTATTGCTAGACACAGCATCTGTCCACTAGAAAATTAAACATTTCAAAGGTAGTATGCCTAAACAAGTGTAGAAATTAAGCTGAATTTTTTTTCTTTTGTATGCATATTAAAAAAGCCAAACACAACTTACAAGGCATAATAAATCCCTGTTAGCATTTGCACCATGAATTCAGATGAAACTGGAATCCTACTGTTGACTCCCTTGTACTTTCTCACTTGCTGGCGAGGATATCCACAGACACAAATTCTAAAGAAATCACGCATTTGTCATTAGCAAATAACGTAGAACCACCTTTCTATAGAACACTACAAAGCTAGGTGTTTAGTATGCATTTTAATTACAATAGACCCACAGGAAGGTATCAATCAATAACTGTGCTGAAGTAGACGATTTCTTATTACGGAAGAAGGGTATGCCTTCTACCAGCAGAGTTCAAATCCTTCAAACTAGAGACATCCTAGACACTCCTGTTACATTTATACTAGAGAGGTACATGAAAGAAAACTGTCAGTAAAAGTCATTCTGAATACAGGCATTTGCTGCAGGACAGAAAAAAAAAAGTTAATGGTATTTAAGGAAATAAAGTAGCATAGCAACTATTAATATTACAGACAGAAACATAAGCATCATTGCAGATAATATGGAAGTTGCACACATGTTTTCAAGCAAAGAGACCAGAAGTGTCAAGTTCATAACATTATTCTAAAATCCAGTAAAAGTCAGCTTTAGAATTTAGTTCTGAACTAAATTCCACATCTATAGTCAAAACATTTTGGAAATCAAAGATATTGAGTAGTGTCACCGTTTAAGGCTGGCCCGGCACTTAAAAGGGGTGGCAGATACTCTCTGTTAACGTCTCCCTCCCGCCTGGGAGGGGAAGGAACAGAGAAAAGGGAGAGACACTTATGGATTGGAAATTAAAACTATTATAATAAAACAACAGTAATGGAAAAATAGTATAATGTATTAATACTACTACTACTA
>NW_009619624.1:0-1570 GCF_000690535.1 Cariama cristata
TATCCCTACTGGGCGCACACACATAATATATCTTCCTTACGATACTAACAATGATTAAGCTTTAAAAGTGAATGGTGCACAATCTATTGCATTAACCTGGCTTGGCTTTGCTAGGATAGCTGTTGTAAGTCTGTCAACAGTGGCTATTAGCTAATTTTGTAATCTGGCTTTTTCATGTGCCTCACATGCAGCCTTACCTTTAGCCCCAACTGAAGAAGAAATGGAGTTTCCTTTTTTTCCCCTTTCAGTTACTTAACTCCATACCCATATCCTCATCTTCTCCTGAAAGTAATTAAATGATTCTTAGAAAATTACTAAGTCTAGAAGTCTTTAGAACACAGTTATGCTTGTGAGTGTGTGAGAGACAGAGAGGGAGCGATGCTGGGAGTGAGGGTGTCTTCTTTGGTATTTGAGCAAACTGAGTTAATGAGTGGTTTCCCGCAAATATCCAGTGCTACAAGCCAAACCTATGAAGCATTTCCCCTCAGAGTATTACTGTAATAAGCATTGTTTTTTGGGAACTCCAATTCTCCATGCTGAATTTCTCTCTCACAGTATGTTGGGATTTTTGGCAGGAGCTTGCAGGGAGCATATGGGATCTCAGTATTAGACAGAGATGTAGTGCTGATGTAGGAACGTATCATGCCCTTACCTTGCAAGGATATCGTATGATGAATGGGAGTTATCTTGAAGTATCTAAATGCCATACCTGATTTGGTCAATTTTGAAGGAATGATATAGAAGCATCTTAGACAATGTTATGGAAATGGATTTAATTAAGTGTTTTATTATCTATTTATAGTCTGTAAAGTCAGCTTATAGAGTGTCTGTTACCTTTGCATAGCTGTTTGAATCAAATCTGTGTTACTTTGCTGTAAAATGAGCATGTACCTCAGCTCACGCTCTAGCTCACAGAAGTTTCTGCAGCTCCATGCAAGTCAGCAAAATGGCACAAATTTATACCAGTAACACTATGACCCAAATATTTGTTAATCTAGTACATATCACCTTGTTAGATGTACACTTTCTACTATGGATTTTTAATATCAGCTGGCTGTGGTATGTTTTCTGCTATTTAGCCCATGTATCTGTTTAGCAGGCTATGTAATTACTGCTATACGTGTCAAGACTGTCCTTAGGTGATAATATCTTGTTTGCCTACTCCATTTCCCCCTAAAAAAAAAAAAAAAAGGTAGTTAAAAGGTAGTTTTCATGGCAGATGTCATTGTGATCCTTGATTTGTGATCCTTGATTTGTGTTACTCAGACAACCACAAAACTTTTTACAAAGCATAATTTTATTTTTCACTTAAAACAGGCTAGCAAGGATAGTTTATAAGTGTGGCTGCTGTACTGTTGTATTCCGTTCAATTACCTTTTCTTTGTCTCTGTGTGCACGCATGTGTAAATTCTAAACACTGAAGCTTGGTGTTACCCTTATCTCATGCTAATATGTATCAAGAGCAACCTTCCTAAGGTGAAATTGCCATTTTACAAATAATGGCAGTGGTGAAAAAATGCACCCTCCCGCTCCATGTCAAGTGCAACACTATCACCCTTCTCTTTCACTC
>NW_009619624.1:1601-8853 GCF_000690535.1 Cariama cristata
TCCTGCCCACAAAACTTAGTTTTCTTGGTGTGGTGAAGCCCGTCTGAATTAAGTTGCAATGTACTGTGCTCTCTGATGCAGAAACCTGAGTTTTATTGTTTTAAACTTTTTTTTTACTTTGATATATAAATGAAAAGCTTCTAGCTGTTTACTTCATGAAGAATTTATTATAATAGAAAATGGACTATAACATAAGAAGGAAATACTGTATAAGGACAGGTGAACTACATTGTTTGCTCACATCAGGTCTCATTCACTTGGATTCATTTATTGTTTGTTCGATACGAGTCCTTTATGTATATTAAAAAGCATTTGATACAGCTTTTTTCTGGCTCGTCTGTGCTAGACAGCTTGTAAAACGTAATTTGCAGAGCTGTGTGACCAGCAGAATTGCTTAAGCAGTATTAGCATTTTTTGTAACGAATGCCAGCCTCCTAGCTTCACCTCACCTAAATAATACTCTTATCTCTTTAATGGTTGTGATACTGAGTTCTATTTGCCTTTAAAACTTCAGTAAATATCATAGACCTGCAAGAATAATTTGAGAAAGATTATTTACCCTTACCCCATTCTTCTTTCTCTGTGTTTATTTTCTTTTTAAAGAAGATAGGTGTGGCTACTAGATAGGAATATTAAACTACATCGAAGTTAAGACACTGGGTAGAAGGTCATTATTTCAAATCTGAGCATTTGTGAGGTGGACTCTATAACCTTTGCAATACAAGAGAAAAAAGTTTTTAGGAGTGCTTAATAAAGGATGATTATTTTTTTTTTTCCCTCCAGATACTTAAGAACATTTTTAATCTGGTTTTGGGAATTGTTTTTTCTTGTACAATTGAACTGAACAAGTTTTCTGTAGCTGTCTATCTTCTCTTCCAATGTGAAAAAGTCAGGAAATAAAGTATATTTGTAGTTTTCAACCTTTTTCTTTGCACTACCTGTTGTGGGCCAAAATCAAATTGGGGGAATTTCACTTAATTTATTGCCAGTTAACATAAACTTTTAATTACTGATTCTGGTATTAATAAACAGATAAACAGTTAAACATGTAGAGAATAACGCCTCAGCTTCACTCCAGACACCCCTCTTCCCTGCTTCCTGGTCTCCAGTCCCCTCGTGGCGCTTCAGGCTCCATCCCGGCGGTGGGGATCAGGCCGTTGTGCTGCCTTGGCTTTTTCCTGCTCCCCGTTCAGCACGGCTTCTTCCACCAACCACAGTCCCTTTGGGGGCTGTATCACCTCGGGTGTCTCCTCCTGTATCTCTGCTTGTGCATCCCCCTAATACCTTCTTAAGTCTACAGCTGGACCAGAGTGATTTTCTGGTCTAAGCTGTGGTGCTAAGATCCAGTGCTGTATCATACCTTACATCGCACTTGATGTTGCAGTCCTTCTCAGTGCTTAAAGGGGGAACGGATAGAAAAGAAAATATTCTAAGAATGTAATTTTTCAGGTTTCTGCTGAGAAAAATGACCATCAAAATATAAATCTCAGAATATCAGCCTATTTGGTGAGGAGTCAATGAAAGACAATGTTATGTTGTACAGACTCCCATATGTACAGGATGTTAAATGACATGTAAGATGTAGTATAGAGACACATGGGCACTGGGCAAAGGGCTGAAGTAGCTTAAATACTGGATTTTGTGTTTTCTGGTGTAGCTTTTCTTACCTATATACCAAATATATTTAAATATGGTTTCTGAACCACCTGCATCTGTGATGAGTATAACTGTTCTGATAGGGTCTTACTCTTTTTGGTCCACTTCCATTTCATCACCGTTTCATGACGCTGTATGAATACTTTGCACTAACATGTGGGACACACACTACCAGGCATATCAGTCTGGGGACAGAAAGCGTTGGGGAGGACAGGAACAATTGTATTTTATATAAACAACTTCTAAGTAAGATAACCAGAAGTCAGGAAGAGGACTGCTAGTCCAGGAGTTGGGAAGCAGCTCATCATTTGCAAAAATATAGCAGAAACGTGTATGGTTTATTCCTCTAGATTAAGAACCAGCTAAATTATTGGAGAATCTCATACTGTATTAACCTTCAAAAATTCACAACCCTCATAAAAAAATTTCCTCTTTTTAAAGCAGGGCAAGCAGGTCTGACTATTTCAACATTATTTTCATTTTCTTGTCTCCTTGGGACAGTACACAGAGAGAGGGAGGAAAAATCTTCTTGGTCAAATTCCCATGTAAATGAAAGAAAAGAGAATACACTAAAGAAATTACCTGTATGGCTGGCTGTAGAGGAATATATTGAGATTGGTACCTATCCTAGAAGAATGTATTATCCAGAGGTCACCAAAGAGGAGGTGTGGGTGGAACATCTCAGCTGCTCTACCAGACCATGATCTGACTCTGGTCCCTCACACCTACTGCAGTATATGCAGGGCATGTCTTTTACTATTTTTATTCTGCTGCAGGAGTTAAAGACATAATGGTCGTCTTTGGCAAAATGAATGAACAAAACCAGATTGGCCTAGAAACTCTTTATTGTTTGAAATGAACAGCTATTGTTAGTGCTGCCATAAAGATTATACCTTAAAAAGACTAGCGTTTCCTCTCTGTGTTAGTGTTTTTTTTTTCTTTCTTACAATCCTGTGGGAAGAAGCATTTTGAAAAAATCTATGGAATATCATTATTCCAGCTGATCTCCCTTGTTCTTGTTACTAGATGAGATTTCTCCACTCTCATCCTTCTACCATAGCACTTGAAAGAATACATCGCTGCTAGTATAAGAGTTAGACATTTTCTATGTTAGAAGATTACTCTCTGCTTTTATGAGAATTTGTGTCTTTTAAATGTTAGAAATCTGCTGCCAAGTACAGTTCATAGCATGGCGATAAATAATGCCATTAAACTAGAAAAACTTTTAATGATTGCTGGCTATTCAGTGGGCTTAGCAATTTAAACTGACACTTCCTTACAAAAACCACCACAGTTACTCAAAGTTTGAAACCCAGCAATCATTTCAAGACAATGTGGTAGCACTGTTTTATAAAGTGGGTCACTGGTGATTTTCTGAAAGCTTACGCCAGTAATTTTGGTGTTGTTTTTATTGCTATGTACAAGAAGAAAAAATGTGATTTGGGTTGTTAAAATGGCATAAAATTATTTCAGTTTAGCAGGGACTACCTAGGAGTAAGGAGTAAGGCTCGCTGTACGGGTTGTTCTTAGCCCATGAGGGCGGTTGCTGTGAGTTGACAAAGACCTACTTTGCCAGCCCACCGTTCTGCCCTTTGTAATGGTTAAGGAATAGATTAAAAGGACACGGCTTCTCTGTTGCATCAAGCCAATTCTGACTACAGAATACACCTATATAGTAAATGTTCTACCTTACAATGGCCAAAATCTATGTACTTTGTAATTGGAGAGATGTTCAATAAATCTGAAAGCACAGGAAACCTTTTAAGGACATAGAGAAACATTTAGGTGGAACACTCAATGCTAAAATGAGTAACTGATGGATGCACATGTACAATTTAATCAGAAATTAAAATGAAATCCTTCTGTGATCCTAAACAGGAAACTGAGTTCACCATTTATTTGTTGTCATTTGAACAAGCAGGAACAGAGAGTAAGAAGTTTGAAATTTACTTTTTTATTATTGTTCTAAATGTAGAACATCTTTCCTAAAGTCAGGTCAGAATTTGGTGATTTAACATGCATCTGAAATTCCTGTTCCCTGTGTAGAGGAGAACGTGTACTGAGAACTGTGCTAGGTGTAAAAGCTACGTGCGAGTGCATTCTTGCAGATGCCATAGCACAGCCTGCAGGGAATGGTGCACTATAATGGAGATTCCCTGCAAGACTCAGCACATCCCTCCCCTTCGGTCCCTGATATCATCTCACAGATGACATCCTTTTGTTATTTAATTTCTTTTCCTTATGCGCACACACTGCATTTCTAAAATCTAAGCAAGAGTGTGTAATTGAATTCTTTGTTTAGTAATAATTAACTTATCAAAACGCTTTTACAATCTTAAAACACATCAGCGTTTAATTAAAACTTCGGAGAATTTATTTTCTCTCTTGTCCACTCTGCTGTAGCATTCAGAATTTATTAGGCTGGTATTAAACACCAAGATCATGTTGACTCCAGCACTTCCTAAAAATATAGATGCAATTGTAAACAAAGCTTTCAGTCTTTCATAAATAATTGATTGGTTGAAAGTTCAGGGATTGTTCCAAACAGCATTATAGCAGAATTATTCAGGATTTTCCAAGTTTACCCTCATAGAAGCTGTATACCCAAACACTGAACCATCTGACAGCTTGTAAAGGTTTTATTACTCTGATCTTTTCTAATTTAGACTCCTAAAAGACTAATTTTTCTTTGCTTAAGAATAAGTGATGCTGTTTGGCAAAGGCATTTTTCTATGAAAACGGGATCTGTAAGTGAGTTTTCAGAGAAGCCTGTACCTCACTGCCTTTTTGCCTGAAGTGTAAAAATCTAAAGGCATGGTGTACATCCTCTGTGAAGGTTAATTATTAAATCTCATGAACTCCTTTCAGTCCCTTACAAGGGCTGTCATTCAGAATATATTCAAATAAGCTTTGCTTTTATTTTCCAACCTTTGAATAAGCTTGAAGTTGGCAAGTGGTGTTGTTTGCTTTTTATTCCTTGTTAATTTACCGTTTTTGTTTCAGCTATCAGAGTATTTGCATCATCTTTTCAAGTCTGCTGTTTGTGTTCTGGATAGAAGCTACTATTTATGATAAAGACAAGGATGTCCAAGCCTTCTAGAAATGAAAATTTGATTTTTTTTAATATTAAATAATAAACATTATGGATATAGTTACATTTCTTGGGAGCATTACCCAGTAGCAGAGCTATGAGCTAGTGGTTTGAGGGTACATCTTTGGATATATGTGATCCATAATGAGTGAAGGAAATGTCTAGATTTTCAAAAAAAAATTAATGTGTTCCATTGCTATTTTAAAAGCTTTCTTTCCTTATCAGATTCCTCATTTAAATGAAAGGTAAGAAACCTGGAAAACAGATGCATTTGAGAACACATTAATTCCAAAGAGTGGTCATGACAAGAAAATAAATTGTGAAGAAGTCCTTGATTATACACCTATGTTCTCACCCAGGGTGGGTGAACATTTTTTGATGGTTTATACAGATGATCATCTTCAGAGGCTTAAGTGAGCATGCAGATTATAGGAATAAAACAGTTCTCATCTCCTTGACAACAATTTGCCTTTAAAAAAGGGTAAAAGAAAGCAAGAGGAGAGATCTGTTAATTCTCAAACTGGTCTTTTGTATTCTAAGAAGTGGTTAAGCTGAGATACAATCTTCTGAGTAAGAACCTTAGATTTTTGGGGAGGGAGATTGGTGAGAGGGTGATACTTTTAAGTAATCTGGCTCCTTGTCTTGCCTGTTTTGGTAATCAAACTGTGCCGAGGGTAGGATTACAAACTGAAGCCCTTTTGTTTCAGACAATATTACACAAGCATCATCTGTTGTTAGGGAGATGGTCATCCAGGGAATAGTCATCAAAAGATAGCGTGATGTCTTCACCAAATTCAAGCCCATAAAGACTATTCGGTTGAAAGCAGAATGGTCCTTTCCCATTTTAGTTTAAGCTACACTAGCAGCTGCTGTAATACATAAACCAGCAAAATGATTTCATAGCAGTATTAATGAATTTAAATGAGAGCTGCAGTCTGCTCTTCTCCGGTCCAAACTTTCAACTAACTGGGATGAACAGAGACTACAATTTGAGGCAAGTCATCCCTTTTATCTATAAAACTCCGATTGGCAATTAGACATATTCACAAAGAAAGAAGAATTAGCTTTGAGAACGTTGTGAAACAAATAATTTAAAATTAGCAAGAGTTAGAGGAAGGACTTTCTTGGCTGTAATACTGATTTTTTCATAGGGGGGAGACAAAATTGTTAGGAAATCGGTGTGAATGGTAAACCAGAGAAGATAATAAATGGATGTGATTTTTAGTTCTTGTTGCCAAAAATCAGAACTAACCTTTACTGATGACAGACTTACTGTGTCAGAAAACTCTCAGGATAAACCATTTAACCCAAATCTTAGCTAATCTTTAACTGGCATATTTAACTGAATGTCCTTAGCGTACAAACTGCAGATGCTCAGTATACTTAACGTATGCAAAGCTTCCATCTACTGTGTGAAGTTTAGAGGAAGAGATGCACAAAACATTTCAGCTAAGGTAAACCTAACATAACAAGAAGCTTGTCTATTTTATCCCTTTTGCATCTGGTGGAGACTTATCATGTCTTTGGGGATGCACTGGAACGCTGGCAAAGAAAATATTTTAAAGTGTTTAGAACTTCTTAACTAGCACAAAATGCATCTACGTGATGAGGGGAACCAGAGGCAGGGGGTGATGGAACAAGCCACCTTTTAAAGACTCCTGCTTAACTGTGAGTGTCTGCAGCAGTGGCTCAAGCCTACATCTGCACCTCCTCTGATTCTGCCGTATTCATCCCTACGTTACTAGAGTCCTTTCGCTCAGCCTTTACAAGTTCTATAGTTTTTAGGGAGGAGGGGATGTGGTTTTCTTCAAAAGAACAGTTTTTAATTCTGCTTTAGGGGAGTGCTGTCCTTTGGAGCATTCTTGCAGATACAGACTGCAGAAAATACATTTTCTCTGGAATACGGTTACTACTTTTATTCTGCTAGCTCCTCAGTAACACTTCCAGCCTTCAGTATAAAAGAATATACTTGTGCTGCTGTCAGGCTAGTCCTTGGCAAGACCCTTGGTACAACTGCTGTCTCATCTTACGGAGCATGATGGAGGACAGAGTAAAAACAGTCTTAGAAATAAGGACACTATCATTTCATTAAATCAAACCAAAGTTTGGAAATAGATTTTCCTCAGCGCGTGCACCCATCTACTTTTAACACTGGATTTTTATCCAGAAGTATCCATAAACTAATGTTTTCATGTGGTTTGAAAATATTAACTCTTATAGAATAATGTCGTGGATTGTAAACTTCCATAACATTTTGGTGTTATTCTAAAAAGCCTTAAATAAGAGGCTTGTCTCGGGTGCAACTACCCTATACGCAGGCCTGCACAGTGACATGTATCCAGTTTTACGGAGAAATCGAGCAATGGACTCGGGCTTCTCTTCCCAGGCCCTGGCCCTGAGAGTGGCCCCGTGCCCCTGAGCACTCCCGGGCTGCCGGGCCCAAGACACCGCCAGGGACAGCCCCCTCCTGTTGGTGGCTGCGGGGACAGGTGCCCAGAGATGACG
>NW_009619625.1:0-1663 GCF_000690535.1 Cariama cristata
ACCCTGTGGGGCGGGCAGGGTGGGTTTTCGCTGTGCAAAGAGCTGCGCAGGGGGCTTGGTGGGGTTTTCCCGGCTCCCGTGGGGTGGTCCTTGTCCTCAGGACTGGCCTGAGCTGGATGAGGAGAAGGCACGAACGGGGAAGACGTGGCCCCGGTGCTCCCCGTGGGCTCACAGCGCTCTCCAAGGCACTGGGTGAGGGGGAAACCAGGCCCTGGTGTGAACAAAACCATTTCTGCTCAGCCTGTGATCCCCTCTGAACCACAGTTTCTCCCATAAGCAAAAGGACGTGTTGGGACATTAAAAACGGAGCAGAGACTTGCAAGCCTGTTTCCATCCAGAGTCCATATTTTGCCCTAAAAATAAGCTGAAGGGGGTCCAAAATCTGCATTGCTGAAGTCCCCCTCTCTTACAAAGTCTTGTAAAATCTATTTACGTTGCCTGCTTGCCCTGACTTTATTTTCATGCCAGAAATAATGAAGTTAATGCTCTAATGCAGGGAATAAAGCGGTGCCAGGAAGATCCCTGTTGTTTCAAAAGCCCAGACCCACACAGTGCTCCTCCAGCCCAGCCCAGCGGTGCCAGGGCTGCGGAAGCGCCGGGGCTCTCCGGGCCAGGGAAGGGGATTGCTGCTGCCTTCCCGATCCCAGAGCATGAGCCCGACGGGAAAGCGAAGAGAGAAGCGGTGACCAGCGGGGATCACCTCCTCATTGCCACCTGAGACAGCCAGGGCTGCGGAGGAACCACGCGCTGCCAAAATCTGCCTGTGGAGATATTCCCATCTGGCTCTGCTGCTCCTTCTTGCCCCAGCACGTGGGGTGTTCTCACCAGACAGAATGTGGCCTCTGACTTAATCCCTGCGAGAAACCTTTTATAATGGAGAACACTTAAAAAATACAGCTGCCGCGGGACGGGCTGTGCCTTCGGGGCTCGGTCCCAGGGCGGATGAACAGCCCCTGCACGGGCCGGAGGTTTTCATTGAAACCAGGCGGGCTGATCTGTTGTGCATTTGAGAGCGTTTCCAAACACATGGATCTCAAAACAACATCACTCCTCTAAATTAAACTTTTAATGCTGTCTCCTCCAGGAGAGGGGAGAGTTGGCGAGTGGGGATAGGGAAGGAAATCCAACACTTCACAGAGTGTAAATCCCCCTTTCAGTTTCTCTCTGAATGAAAAATACCCTCGCAGGCACTCGCCAGGCCCCTTCCCCTCCCCGGGAGGTGCGGTGACTCGCTGCTTCACAGAGTAACTTTATCGTGCCAGCCCTTTCCAAAGAGATTTTTTTTCCCTCTGAGGAGACCCGCTGTCCCTGGCCCCACAGGGCAAGTTCAGGGGTTTGCCCCTAGGTCCCAGAGGTACAGAAGCGGATGGTGGGTGCACGAGGCCTGACGCACACCAGGGCTCTGCATGGTGGAGTGGTGTGGGATGGGTTTCCGGGAATTTCTAGTTAAATTCAGCCAGGCAGCGAGGTTTGCCCAACTTTTCCCATCGCCCAACAGAAGGTGCCAAGGCTGCCTGGGGGTGAGCTGGTGGGAGATGCCACTGGGCAAGTCCCAGCCCAGCCACCCCACGGTGATCCCGGCTTCATCACGGGCACGCAGGGAATGGGCACAGCGGGTGCAGCACGGGCAGGCACAGGGGGCCACCACCTCGGGGACCCCCCA